>NW_007727077.1:9111-22294 GCF_000696425.1 Galeopterus variegatus | reverse complement strand
AGGTTTATTTGGCTTATGATTCTGGGACAGCTGCATCTGGCAAGGGCCTCAGGCTGCTTCTCCTCATGGCAGAAAGTGGCAGGCAGCCGGCGGGTACAAGCATATCACATGAGAGAGGAAGCAAGAGAGAGAGAGAGAGAAGGTGGCAGGATCCTATATACAACAAGCTCTTGTGGGAACTAATAGAGCAAGAACTCACTCACTATGCCTCCTCCCCAGGGAGAGCATTAATCCATTCATGAGGGATCCACCCCCATAACTCAATCAGTTTCCAACACTGCCATATTGGAGATCAAATTTCCACATGAGTATGGAGGGGACACCACATCCAATCTCCATCACCCAGTTTTAGGTATTCTATTATTAGCAACAGAAACAGACTAATACGGTTTGGTTCATGTCCTTTTCCGTTAGACTAAAGAATGATCTTTATTGCTTTGTTCTCCAACTGTGCGTCTTCCCAGGTTCCTGCGATCTGGAGAGGCAAGGAGAACTGCCTGGATACTCTGCTAGGGATTCTTCATCCTTTGGACAGAAATCCCTAGGGCATCCATGGTATACCAATCCTGATGATGCTTTTGTTTCTCTCCAGTCTAAACTAAATCATGAATTCATAGCAAGCCAAAACACTCATCCACTTTTTTCCTATAGCATCTAGCAGCACTTATCAGAATGTAGGTCAGTGGGGGTTTTGTCTAGTTTAGATTAAGTTTACTGTAGCAGCAATCATTGACAATAACTATGATATTAATAGTTATTGTTAGTGATAACAATATTAATAATAGCTATGATTGTTTCCATTCTTTGAGCACCTACTATGCTCCATGGCCTAAATCAGTTGCTGTTCAAATAGTATTTGCCGAAATAATCTTAACATTTTTCTCAGCTTGACCAAACTTTAGACAGGCTTTATCCTGCCTCTTGGCCTCTGACCTCCCTCCTCATAGACCGCTTACTTTAGAAAACTTGTAATTGTAAATTTTTTCTCTATTCCTTTGAGATGTAAATATTTTTAAAAAACTTCTCGTCAGTTTTACAAACCAGGATAGTTTTCCTCAAGGTCCTGGGAGCCATCCCTTTGAAATGTGAATTTCAAATAAAATAGAATATTTTATCTCCCGGTTTCTGTAGGATGGTAGAAGCGTAACTCTGGTGTGTGCTTTGCTCCAAATTGTAAAATTACCTCCTGTCATGAAGACACAAAACAGTTTACTTTTTTCTTTGGGTAAAGTCAATTAGCAAACACAGATGGCCTGTGATACCCACACCCCAGCAGTTAAAACTCTCCAGACCTTTGCTCTGTGAAGTTGATCTAAGTCTCTCTCCTCTATTGCAAGAGTCTTGAATAAAGTCTCTCCTGTCTGTTTACCTTAATCCCACACAATTTTTAATAGTATTGTTACTGGGTGGCAGTTCCAGGTTCTTGGTCAAACTGAGAAGGAGAACCTTTCATGGACCTGAGCAAAGTCCACAATGTGATGAGCACCTGCTCAGAGAAAAGGAAGAAGGACAGACAGACTGAGCATTCAAACTATTGGACTTTATTGTAAAGTGAAAGTACACACAGAAATGTGCACAGGCATCCCCACAAGTGATGAGTGCTCCTGGATTCTTTGGGGAGAAGGGGTGGTTTATATGCTGTTCTGGGATGGGAGTGTTTCTCTATCCTAACTAAGAGGAGGAATAGTTGTCCATGGGGAGTATCTAGGGTAATTAAGGCCTAACAGACTGATGCAAGGTTGTGTCAGCTTCCTGTCATGCATACCTCGGCTTGTGAAGTTTTTGATCATGCAGAGTGGGGTCACTTTTCCCTTAACTTTGTCCTTTCTGTTCTGTCATCATGGGTGGAAGGTTGTATAGCAGTCATCTGCAGTTTTGTTCCTTTCAGAGCACAGGCACTGTGGTTTTTGGAAACTGCAGAGTTCCATGTGTAGCACACTGATTGTATGGTGGTTAAGTTTTCATCAGCTTATTATGGGTTCATTAACTGCAAAACAAGAAGGTGACTAGTGCCAATCCAGTCTGAATATTTAGGAGCAGCCTCCCTGGGGCATGTCCCTATTCTGTCCTGCCTCAATATCTCTAATCTTTAACATATCACTGACAGACCATTTTATAGGTGAGAGAACTGAGATTCAGAGTGGTTAACTGACTTCTCAGGGTCAAGTGAAATGCAGACTTGAATCCAGGTCAGTATGACTCCAGTGCAGCATGCTTCCCAATACATTTCACTGACTTGGGCCTGGTACTCATTTACATCATGACACATTAGAGCTGTTAAATCTTTATTTCTCTGGGCTTGTAACAGTGGCTGGAATAAATGTAGCTGCCAATACAGTACATATATCACCATAATATTTGTCTCAGAGCCTGGGTATGTATCATTTCTTAAATTTAGTTATTGATTCTATACTCTATTAATCCTTGTATATTCCTAAAATTCCTGAACCATTATTCTAAAAATGTCAATATCCTAAAAAGGAAGTAACATGGCAAAACTGAAATCCTGATCTTTCTCACCAAATATCTTCTAATCACATCACAATTGATGTCAAATCCATCCATTTGTTCAGACCAAAACTGTTGGAATCACCTCTGACTCTTTTCTGTTTCTCACCTCCCACTTCTAATCTATTAGAAAATCCTGTTGTCTTTATCTTCAAAACATATCGAGAATATGGCTATTTCTCTCCATTCCCATTGCTACAACCTTCGTCTGTGCCACCGATATCTCCCACCTGGATTACTGCAATAATCCTAACTGGTGTCCGTGACTCCATTCCTCTACCTCTTCAGTCTCTTCCCAGCATAAAGAGTGACCCTATTAAAAAGTATGTCAGGTCGCATCACTCCCCTGCTCATAAACCTCCAGTGTCTTTCCACCTCATTCAGTGTAAGAACTGAAGTTTTTGCAATGGTTGCAACTCTACATGATCTGGCCCTTTGTTACCTTTTATTTGATCTCATTTTCCTCTACTCTTCCTTACCCACTCTGTTTTGGTTACACTGGCCTCTTCACTGTTCCTAAAATAGGCTGATATGCTCCCACCTTAAGGCCTTTGCATTTGCTGTTTCTTTAGCCTGTACTACTCTTCTCTACCTTTGGCAAACTCACATCCTTCAAGCGACAACTAACTCAGTGCTCATCTTCTTAACTAAAGGAAGCCTTCTCTGAAGTCTTCTCTGGCCATCTGCCTTGCTAAACCCAGTGTAATCCAGATCCCCTTCTGTTCTAATATTTTCCCAATAGTACCTATCATCTTCTAACACCATGTAATTTTGAAATTATCATTGCTATTCATTGTATATTTGTCTCCATTAGCATGTAAACTCCATAAGGACAGGAATTTTGCCTGTTTCATTCATTGATCCTTAGCATCTAGATCAGTTCCTGGTTCATGATAAGTGCTATGGACTGAATTGTGTTCCTCCCCCCCCCCCCCCCAACACCAAATTCATGTGTTGAAGCCCAAACTCCCGGTACCTCAGAATGTGACCATATTTGGAGATAAGGCCTTTAAAAAAGTGATTAAGATAAAACCATTAGGGTGGGCTCTAATCCAATCTGACTGGTGTCTTTGTAAGATGATTAGGACATAAAGAGGGATACCAGGGGATGCGCTCACAGAGAGACAACTAAGTGAAGAGGCAGCCAAAAGAAGGTCACCTGCAAAAAAAGGGAGAGGTATCAGAAAAAACCAACCCTGTCAGACCTTGATCTTCCAGCCTCCAGAACTGTGAGAAAAGTAACTTCTATTGCTTAAGCCACCCAGTCTATGGTACTTTGTTATGGCAGTCTTAGAAAACTAAGACAGTAGGCACTCAATAAATAAAAAATAAATTAATATCTTCTGAATCAAAAATTCTTTAAACAGTGTGATTCTGTGTTTCTAAAAATTTGACAAATTAGCAAGAAGCCCAAGAGGCAACAATGCCCAAATAAGTGATTTCAGAATATAGAATGGTTCACCCTCCTACCATTTGTATTTGAAATAATTCTCTTGCCTTTACACAGACAGACATCACAGCATCAATTCTAATAATCACTTTTGGAGGACCAAAAATATTTGAATGATTAGACCTACAAAGATATCTCCCAAATGAATGAATTCTCCTTGGTGTAAGAACTGGCTACTCTGAACTACAGAAAAATATTATATGAGAAGATGATCTGATTCAGAGTGCTTTGAAATCCTCTAAGAAAAGCTTTCCTCCACAAGAACAACTTTTTTTTCCTCCCTCTGCAAACTTTGTTTTAGCAAGTTTTATTCAGACTATCTGAACCAAAGCACAGTTGTGACGTGATTGATACTTACTTCCAAGTGGAAACCACTGCAAAGTTTTTTTTTTTTTTTGCATTGATTAGTGTCTTCCAGCTGCCTGAAAATCCACAATGAATTCACAATGCATTAGGGATCACATGAGGGGGTTATTTATGGGTGAGGAACAGCCTTATCTCCACCTCTATTGTGCTATGTATATGCCAAAAGATCGGAGACTTATTACAGGACCTTTCTTGGGCATTCTTTCCACCCAGGGTGAGGACTACTTTTGAAGCCTTAAATTAGCTTATCTGTAATTTATTTATTTTTTTTACATAGGATGCATTCATTTGCTTTCTTATAAATAAGAGTTTTCACTTATCCATCACCATGTCTTGCCATAAATCCAAACCGAACTGCCTGTGGACCTAAGCTACGGCTTTGTCACCAGCTTTAGTGGGTTACCCTATGTGCTCATCACTGAGGTGTGAACTTAATCAGTCCCTTATCTGGCTCTCCCACTAAAATAAATAAATCATCAAACTGCTAAAAGTAAATAAGAGCCACATCTTATTCAAAATGTTATCTGCATCTGTGGAGGAAGAACACAAAGGAATCAGCTCTGTTGTGGAGTTGTTCTGTGGTTTTAAAAATGGCAGAGCCTTGTGCCTGAGGAGACCACGCAGTACAGAACCACGACCCCCAGCATCATATTGAAATTTACAAAATATGAAGTAAATGATGAATGCCTGGGTCTTAGCTGGGCAACAGTTCTAGGTTTTATCATGGGTATAGGATTTTTAATGAACGGGCAAGGTTAGGTGACTCTAAATGCAGAAAAAAAAAAAAAATTAAGCTGCATTAAATAGCATATCTGTTCTCTGAAAGAAGTTATTCTATTTTTCCCTAAGCCCACACATGAAGCTAGTCTATGAGAGCTATAGAGTAATCAATAAGCAAAGGCAGAAGTGCTTTCAGTGCTGAAAGTTTCAGAAATAACGAGAGAGAGTGAGGATGGATGGAAGAAAATAAAAGGGAAAATAGAGGGGCCAATTCTATTTTAAAATAGTTCTCAAAGGCTGCCTTACCTCATGCAGGCTGACTGCCATGTCAAAGGGAAAGATGGAAGAAAAATAACAATAACAACAAAAACACACACACAAATTTCTTTTGATTACATTTTCTAAAACATACGGCTTTTCAACTACCTTCTCTTTGAAATAGCTATAGTAATGTATTTCTGAGTATACACAAGCAATCTAGCGCATGCATTTTAGCTGTTCTGTGTCTTTTATTATTTCTGCTGGACTTGGGGCTCTACAGGTATCCCTCTACGTTAATATCTCACTGTCAAGGATGGTGCCCCATAGGGAAGTTCGCCCACTTCTTTCAGGCGTTCTTTCAGATCCTACCACTCACTGTCAAAAATTCTGGCATCTTCTATTGGTTTTTTATTCCCTTTTATGTATCTTCTTTTTATTGTTTTTATTTTTTTCCTTCTTTATATGTTTTCCCTCTCTTTCCTCCTGCTGTTCTTATTATCTCTAGTCCCACAGGTTCTCAGCTGTAGTCTTCTTTGTTTTCTATGTTTGACTGGTAGCTTCTTTGACTCCACAGTATCTCTAGAATTCCCTTTCAGCATCTGCTTCCCCTCTAATCAGTGCCTTTCTTGTTTAAAGCCACGGTGGTCTTTGGTTTGTCCTGTGGGCTACTTGCCTTATTGTGACAAGAACAATGAATTATCTTCTGCTTTTCTAGCAGACCTAAAGTGCTGCCATCCATCAACCTGGAGATGATTTTATATATTTAGGATGTCAGGGGCCAGAATGGTACTAAATAAAGAGTACATGACTGAAAAGTCCCAGTACAATTGCTCTTATCCTCTGTGGAGCCCTGAACCCTTGCTAGTAGATTCTGCCAGTAGAAAATTAGGGTTTTAATTAACTTTACTGTCATTAACATAAACTCTCAAGCATTCATGGGGAATGTGAATCTGCCAATGTTTTTCAAAGTACCAAAGAGATATGTGTGTGTGTGCACGCGCGTGCGTGGGTATGTGCATGTATATATGTGTATGTATCTCTATATAAGATATATATATGCATATGTGCATATGTTTGTATGTATATATATATCTGCTTTTACATAAGCTAATTGAGCTTTCATTCACATGTCTGTGTGTAATTGATATGACTGAGAATTCTCTATACAGACACACGTAATATAAACTGACTTTATTCTCAAAAGTATACAATACTGTTCTGGCCTTTTAACACCCAAGTTGCTGAGATGAAATATTTTATTTATTTGGTCAGTTCCCAATTAAATACTCATCTAGTTCAATGGTTCCTGTAACATAATTTAGTTTTGAATATCTCAGCCTTTCTCAGTAAGTATTCGGTCAAATTAAATCATAATCACTTATCAGCCAATGATCACAGCCCGTGACCTCTCTCTTCTGAATTTCCTCTCTGACCCTAAAACTCTCAAGGGGATGTTCTCACTCTCATCACACCAGAAGCAAGAGCAGCACAGCAGGGAAGGAAGACTCTGCTTGCTTGACTCAATGGTGCTGAAGAGGCATCTCAGTCTCGGTCTGGTTTCGTTTCCTATCGCTCACCTTTCAAAGATTAGCCATGGTCCTTCCTCATCTTTGTGTATACACCTTATGACACAAGAAAATATCCAGTAAATCAAATGTGTGACTTTTTCCTCTTTACTAGCCTCCACTCTGCAAATTCTGAGAGTCAAGAAGTAACTCCTTTTATGCTCTTTTTGGGCACAGTACTCCAGGCTTCATTTTATGCTCTAGTCATTTGGAGTACTCTTGTGAACCTCAGGCTTCAGAAAAGAGACACTATCTCCATGTTCAAGTATTCCAAACTCCAAGGATACATGCCCAGAGCCTAGTATGAAATGAAAATGTAGGACCTCTTGTTCAAAAATTATTAAGAACTTCAGGATGACTACCAAAGAATATTAAGCCATACTTTTTGTGAGTGCAGGGCCCTGTGTGATTGGACAGACAGCACACTCGTGATGCTGGCCCCATCAGCACCCCATGTTCTGCATTATCTAGGAGCTCCTCCAAGTATTTGTTCTAAGAACAGTCCTTCACACACTCTTCTAGCCTTTCTGTTATATCTCCCCAGTGACAAACTGGTTCATCCTCTCCCAACCTTGGGCTTCATCTGAGAATCTCAAATCATTAACTAAGCTTTCTTTGGCCATGAATGGTGAAAATTAATAAACCTTGTTTTCAAAAAGGCACAGTCCTTATCTTGTATATATTTGAAATACCTAATTTGATTTTGTTGTTATTGTTGGTAAGTTAGTTTCTTTCCATACTCGCTGGCTACCATCACAGTCTCAGGGATGACGGAGAGGCACGTGCCATCTCAATAAGCAGTATCCTGGCCATATAGCCAAAGGAAAAAGGAAGGAGGGGCAGACCACCTTTTCTAGTCCAATGGTTATGAGACAAAAACAGATATATAGAGAAAAGAGAGAATAGTAATAAGTACGTTCTGATCTCCCCTTTCTAGGTTTGCTTTGGAAAAAGTAAATAGAGCCTCTTTCCCTACTCCCTATCCGGGACTTAGGAAGATGACTTCTGTGTAGGGCAGCTCCCCCAACCCAGTATAGTAAAGAGGGAAGAGCACTGAGGTAAGAGGGAGAGATTGTCCAGTTTGCCCACCTGTGTCAAATGTGACTTCTAGGTGGTGTGAACTTTAAAAGCCAGAGGACTGTCTTTGGGCCAAGCATGATGGATGTGTGGGGGGAAGTGGTAAGATGATCCTACAGAAGAGGCTGTGAGGTGGACAGGCTAGGCTTTGCACCAGATGGAGGACATGGAAGAGACTCAGAGGAGTTTGTAGCAGCCACAAGATCATAGAAAATGCCAAGTCAGCATGGTGAGGCCATTAGGCCCTGATCAAGCCAAGGTCAACAAGAGTTGATTATCCTCAGACATCAGTAGTAGATAACAACAGTGTCCCGTGTGCTAGATGAGGTCACCACCTCCCAGTGAACACTGGCCAACACCACATCCAAGGACCAGCACCAGACCAGGTGGTCAACTTCTCCTACTTCTACAAGGTCACATAGGCCTCTTTCCCATGAACCAAGATGCTATTGTTAGAGAGAAAAGGGGGACAGTATCTCAGATTCTCACTGAGCATTTTGTCTAAAGAATCTGAGTTATTCAAAAGAGTTTAATTAGAGTATCCCTGATAGGCAGTTAAACTTTAAATAGGGCAAATGCTAAAATGAGCAGAAGCTTGTTTAAACCAGCATAGAAGGAGATATTGCTACTTAGCCTCAGTGCAAGGTGCATGTGAACCAAGCAATTGACAAATTGAGACATGAGAGTATTTTAAGCAGAGAAAAGAACAAGTGCAAGTGGCCCTGAGCTGGAGGAAATGACTGACATGGTTGGGAAACAGCAAGGAGGCCCTGGTGACTAGAGTGGGCTGAAGGGAAGAGGTGACTAATAGGAGATAAAATTAGAAAAATGATGGGAGAATCAGATCCTGAAAAGCCTTGTGGGCCATATGAGGACATCAGCTTTTATTCTGAGTGAGAAGGAAGAACATTAGATGGTTGGCCCATAGGAGTGACATGACCTGACTTTAGATGGTAGGAGTTAAGTAATGAAAGAAGCAAAGAGATTGTTTAGGAAGATACTGCAATAATCTAAATAAGAGATAGTGGTGCCTGGAACCAGGGTGGTTATGGTAGAGAAGTGAGAGCTTCAGTTTGGGGCATTTTAAGCTTGAGGTGCTGACTGTGAATTCAGGTAGTGACACAAATCTGGAATTCAGGGAAGAAGTCTGGAAATCTTCAGTTTGCAGATGGTATTTGAAGCCATAAACTTGATGAGGTCATCAAGGGAGTGAATATAAAGAGCGAGAAAGCAGACATCTAAGGATTGAGCCCTGGAGCAATTCTCAATTTAGAGGCCAGGGAAATGAAGAAGAAACAAAGGAAAAGACACATGAAAGGTGTCCAGGGAACTGGAAAGAAAGACAGATGGAGTGCTGATGTCTTAGAAACCAAGTAAAGAAAACTTTTCGAAGAGGAAAGAGATAGTATGATGATGATAGGTCTACTAAGGTGAAGACTAAGAACTCATGATATTTAGCAACATAGAGACCACTGGTGAACTGAAGCAAGATTGACATTGGGACAGTTATGGGGGTGACTGACTGGAGGGGATTCAAGAGGAAATGGGGGATGAGAATTGGAAATGGTATTTTGAAGTACTGGAAAGATATTTTGCTATAAAGAGGAGTAAGGAAATGAGGCACTAGCTAGTTAGATATGTGGAGTCAAGAAATGTTTTATTTCCAAGATCAGAGAAATGATAGCATATTTTTATGTTGATGAGAATGATTCAGTGGAGAGGGAAGATTTTACGACACAGGAGAGAGAAAAGAATTGCTGGAGAAGGCAAGAAGAGATGGTATATACGGTACAGGTAGAGGAGTTAGCTATAAAAACATGCCCAGACAATTCATCTGTATAACAGAGAGAAGGCAAGTCCTCACATGCTCACAATTTTCCAATATCCCATGAATTTTTCCAAAATTCCATAACTGGGATTGCGAATATTCTCATTTTTGTTATCAAGGCAAAGAAATTTATACATAGTGATTTTCAAAGGCCAAGGAGGACATTTAGCATAGTGGCTAAGAGCACAGACTAAGTCAAAGGGATGAGTCCAGCTCTGCTATTCTAAGCTTGTTTCTTGATCTTCAGAAAGTCATTGTGAGAATTAAGCGAGATGTTGAGAGAGACGAACAGAGCATGGAGAGCCTGGTTGCAGTTGTTGAGCACTGTCTGTGTCCTCTCTTCCTTGGCACAGTGCTTTATTGTGTTTCCCAGCCAAGCTGCTGATAGGTAGGGCCTTGTAACTGAGTTCTGTCCATATGAATATGAGCAGAATGATAAACATCAGTTCCAGGCCTGGCTGTTCAAAGCTCAGTCACATATTTCTCCCTTCTGTTTCCCTCATTATTCTGCCAGGTGAAGGCTGGCGATGCATTGGAGGATTTTAAAGGCTTAGAATATGGCAGAGCCACCAGTTGGAAAGAGGGTGACTTGATGTGAGCAAGAAATAAACTTTTATTACCTTAATATACTAAGATTCTTGGCTTATCCATTAGAAGTGAAAGAAGTAAGTCCTCTAACTAATACAGCAAGTCCTTAATATATGTTCAATATCACTATTAATGCAGTTAGCCCAGACCACACATTAATTGATGATGGGGGTCTGCAAACATCCCAAGCTTTTAATTCTTAGTTTAATACTCTTCTATACTATGTACTAGATGATCTATTTTTTGTCCACTGTACATAAGAAGCCATATCCCTTTCAGAGCATAAACTCTAATGTGTTAGAAAAGAGATCTTGTCAGAAACTCAATCTATAAGCCATCTTAAGCAGCAAATGTTGTTGCTTTGACTCTCCCTTTTTAAAGTGAAATGTAACCAAAAAAAAAATTGAGGTAATGATCACTAAATAAATCAGATTATAAGTATCTGATCTATTGATGCAGAATATATGATACTCTGAGGTTGATATAATAACTAGGCCACAAGTGAAAACATTGCCAGCTGCCATCTCTAAATCTTATGTGAACGGACAGTGGTTGACATTTTTCAATAGCCATATGATAATTGCTATCTTTGAATTTGCTTAATTTCTCCAATTCAAAAAGAATCCAATTTTCTTTCTTATACCTTTCTGCTTATTAATTGGAACATAACATTAGGAAAAACTCTTTAATATTCAAGAAGCATATTTCAAATAGCATCATGTCATGAATATTCCCCATTGTAAAGTCATACTTCTGCTTTGACCTTGTTGTCATTGTTTTGTTACATAAATTATTCAGTCTGGTATGTCTTATAGATTAAATACTGTGGAAACAAATTAAAAAGAATCCCAGTGGCTTAGAAATGTCAAGTAAGTCTTCTTTTCTCCAAATACCTCTTGTAAAATGGGATAGTAAAAAATAACCCCACAAAATAGGCAAGATGATTTGTTAAAAGATCAAATTGCCAAGTGAAAAAGATAAGATTTCTGTCCATTAAAAAAAAATCTTAACAACTCACTTCTCATCCAGTGAGAATTCAGAAGCATTTGCAACTTGCCCATTGATATGTAGAGGAGAGAAAGCAATACTCTTTCTCCTGCCTCTAATACCACAGGATTTTCATCATTATGATATGCAGGCTGGAAGAAGACACATTTTCTCCAAAAAGCAGACTGCTCAAGACTTTCTTTCCCCATAGAAGAGAGTTGCCACGAAGACAACAGAGTTTCTGAGCGGAGCTTTCCGACAATAGAATGGGTGGCTATTCTATGAATCACGGACACTGGAAGTTTTCACCCAGAAGCTAGATGATCAATTACGGCAGAAGGTGTAAATGGGTTCCTTAATTGAATTGAAGGCTCATTCACTCATTCCTTCAAAGAAAAACCTCTGGTAAGCAACTGATCTGAAGATACTCACTGAGAGTACAAACATAAAAAGATAATATCCCTTGGGAAGCTACTAACCCTCCCATATTTTCCCTGTGGCAGGAGCTGTTCTTACTTTATAGGTATTAACCCATTTAATTCTCACAACAACCCTATAATGGTGGTCTTATTATTAGGTTTATTTTATAAATGATGAAACTGAGCCCCAGAGAGATTAAGATTTGCCCAAGTCACATATGTAGCAAGTGAGAAGGGGCTTGAATACAGGCAGCTTGATTCCAGAATTTGTTCTCCTGCCTCCTCTGTCCTTAACGCTTTGAGGCCCAGCAGTCTAGCGGGGTGACCCACCAAGAAAGTCATGATTACACTTTGATAAGGGCAAGAGTAGAGGCATGCACAAAGTACAGGGACACACCCATCTAGCAGGAATTTCCAGGCTGCTTTTCATTCTGTATGTCTGATTTTACGGATAACACAAAAATAATTGATTTTTGACTTATGCAGTTTGTTTCAGACTTAATGAGCTAACACTGTTCTTGGATAGAGTAGACCCCAAATAGAGCCTTTCCACATGTGAAGAAGGGTATTGAGACTTCTCACCTTATAACACCAACCCAGTACTTTGCAAAAGCATGTTATGGTGCAAAAGTTTGCTATGAACACTTACTATTGTCAGTCAAGCCAGATCTCTTCCCCAAGGAGAAACAGTCTCATTAGGTCATGACCTTTGGATATAATAATAATAATAATGCTATTGTCAGTCAAGCCAGATCTCTTCCCCAAGGAGAAACAGTCTCATTAGGTCATGACCTTCGGATATAATAATAATAATAATAATAATAATAAAATAGTTAATTTCAGCTTTGGGGGTCACCCTCACATTGAAATGAATTATAATAATAATAATAATAATAATAATAATAATGATAATAATAATAATAATAATAATAATAATAATAATAATAATAATAAAAATAGTTAATTTCAGCTTTGGGGGTCACCCTCACATTGAAATGAATTGACTTTAGGACCATTATGATCAGTCATATGGTAAATATCCTATCACGTGCTCAAACTGATTCTCCTAAAATCCAGTTGACTCTGAGGTCATTTATAACCTCAGCTTGCCTTCAAAAGGGAAAACCTGCAAAGCCCATACAATAAGTGCAGTTTCAGTAACTATTTCTAATATGTTCATGACCCACCATTCTCTTTTGCAAGCCCTATAGACTGTGATAAAGATTGATATGCATTATTCAAGTCTTCCAGAAGTTGGCTCCTTCTTAAAAATGGCTGCAGGTAGTTCTGACTTGGAGATATAGG
This sequence comes from Galeopterus variegatus, assembly GCF_000696425.1. NCBI lineage: Eukaryota > Metazoa > Chordata > Mammalia > Dermoptera > Cynocephalidae > Galeopterus > Galeopterus variegatus. Next base: position 9,220 of record NW_007727077.1, on the reverse strand, counting down.
CAACAAGTTTGTTGGGCTTTTTGCTTCACAAATAAACCTCTCCATTTAAGAATAATAATTGCCATGGTAACCCTAAGAGCTTAAGAATCATTCAAGCATGCAGTTTCTA
>NW_007727077.1:5791-8294 GCF_000696425.1 Galeopterus variegatus | reverse complement strand
CTGTCACTACTTTTTATCTTTTTTCCCAATTCTTTCACACCTTCAAATCATTCTTCATTTTCCAGCCTTTAGCATTGTGCTTCATTATTTTTTTTTTCCTCGAAAGTGTTATGCCAAGGTCTACAGCCATAGGAAAAATTTGCAGTGGACTAAAGTTTCTGGTTTCTTTTTCTTTTTTTTTTCAAAATTGCTTTAGGTGAGATTTTTGCCTTTCATTGGTGTTTGTGTCTAAGAAATTTAAATGGCACTGCAGACATGACATCAAGACAGTTTTAATCTTCCCCAAATGACTCAAAAGTCCCTTTAGCTGCCATCCAATCCTTCTTGCCATTTCTTAGCCCTTACCTACCTCTTCATAGTTTATTTTTCTTTATTCATTAATATTATTATTTTGACTATCTTAAATGTAGTGAACTGAAGAGATTTCATTGTATTAGGAGAGGTTGGACATATTTTTTTAGGGTTTCCAACAGTGCTCAATTGGAGAAGTACCAAGAAAGGTTGTACTTTCAGGTCTCCTTGTCTTCTCCCCATCATAGTGCCTAAATTTCCAGCATTTGAGGTCATTCTTGGGTATGACAGTATTTTTTNAATAGTTAATTTCAGCTTTGGGGGTCACCCTCACATTGAAATGAATTGACTTTAGGACCATTATGATCAGTCATATGGTAAATATCCTATCACGTGCTCAAACTGATTCTCCTAAAATCCAGTTGACTCTGAGGTCATTTATAACCTCAGCTTGCCTTCAAAAGGGAAAACCTGCAAAGCCCATACAATAAGTGCAGTTTCAGTAACTATTTCTAATATGTTCATGACCCACCATTCTCTTTTGCAAGCCCTATAGACTGTGATAAAGATTGATATGCATTATTCAAGTCTTCCAGAAGTTGGCTCCTTCTTAAAAATGGCTGCAGGTAGTTCTGACTTGGAGATATAGGCAACAAGTTTGTTGGGCTTTTTGCTTCACAAATAAACCTCTCCATTTAAGAATAATAATTGCCATGGTAACCCTAAGAGCTTAAGAATCATTCAAGCATGCAGTTTCTAGGGAAGAAAAAAAAAATCTCAGCATTTCAGAAGCTTGTTTAACCCTTCAAGATTCAGTGTCCATTTCTACTGCAGAGTTGATTTGGTTTAACCTTTTTGTCAAAATATGTAAGAAATCTTTTCACTGGAGGCATCAGGAAGAGATGGAAATGAACAGAATAAGAAATGATATGTTTAATAGTAATCTAATCTCTCTTAAAAAAGTGCATGCCAGATATGGCATTTGAAATAGCATTTGGCTCAGACACAGGCAGTGCTGTCTTGCATATCTCGGAGATGAGGGTGTGAACAGTGAGCAGTGCTGTCATTATGCAGTCAGGGCGGATGTTGTACTGTGAGCCATTCACATTCTTCTCTTTTTCCTTGTGTAGCATAAAAAGATGCGGTAGGAAATGAACAATCTTTATATCATAATTTTGGCTGTGACTGTACCTCAGCAGCAGAAGTCTGAGGCTGCACCAGGTGTCATGACTTTTCTGTCTGCCGCTTCTTCTTACCTCACTCTGCCTAATGGCATTTTGCCTGCAGTGCCAAATTTGAGAGCCAAATGAAAGCCTGAGTTGTTTGCTGCACGTGCAGTTTAACAGGAGCAAATACATATCTCCTAGAAAAAGTACAATTTATACTGAACAAACACTGAATCGGACTTGTACAACCATATTAGAATAATGAACTCTTAGGTTATCTAATAAACAGATTTGCACAAAATCTTAAAAAANTTTTTTACTGCAAAGCTTCCTCTCCTAAAATGCAAATGTCCCAGAGAGACACAGGCATTAAGCTAGTTATGTGTAAGAGTCCATGTGCACGGCTGGATCTGAACTTATTTTCTTCCCCTGACATGTAGCTTAAAAGACTATCAAGGAAATAGTATTTTATTATTAGAAAAAAATAGGAAGGCTGTTGTGGCTATTTTAGAGCATTGGATGTTTTCAAAGGAAGCTGTCATTAGGTAAAAAGCTTCCACAAGAACAACAGATAAATTATGAAGACAATGTTCACAAGTAATGAGAAAAGAAGCCCAGAAAGGAGATGTAAGAAGGAACTAAAGAAGCCTAACTCCTTATTCTATCATTTAGAGTCATGGGTTACATCAGGATACTATATAAAGCCCCTGGGGATATAAATTTAAACTAAACCCTCTATCCTATGCTTTTTAAACCCTTTCACCTTCACATCACATATCTGAAATGATTTCTAAATTATTGAACCATGATCTATTGTTATGTCTTAGGACACTTATTAAATACATGTAATAACTTCAGCATCACACTGGTATTGGGGTTTTATCAGCATTTTCTTTTGCCTCCACCTAGTTGGCTTTCTTGAACTTGGTAGGGACTAGATCATTCCAAAGTTTCCTGCAGCCAAGAGAGTCGATAATCATACTCAGTCCCAGATAATTTAATGTTTTTCTGCTCTTGGCTAATCACTTAGCATTCATCAGTTGTGT
>NW_007727077.1:2969-4991 GCF_000696425.1 Galeopterus variegatus | reverse complement strand
ACACTGGTATTGGGGTTTTATCAGCATTTTCTTTTGCCTCCACCTAGTTGGCTTTCTTGAACTTGGTAGGGACTAGATCATTCCAAAGTTTCCTGCAGCCAAGAGAGTCGATAATCATACTCAGTCCCAGATAATTTAATGTTTTTCTGCTCTTGGCTAATCACTTAGCATTCATCAGTTGTGTGCAGAAGGGATGATGAAGGTGCAGTTGGAGCGAGTGATGCAACATAATCTAGTCCTTTTCACAATAGTTGGGGACATGCATTCTAATAAAACAACTAGAGAAAAATACATTTAAAAAAGAAAAAGTGGGAAACAGGTTGACGGGCATATGGAAACTACCATATTATCTTTGCAACTTATTTGTAAATCTAAAATTAATTCACATTTAAAAAAATTTCTTAAAATATCAGGAAAAAAAGATGGAAAAGGAGAAGTAAGAGAAGGAAAGAGAGACCACAGTATGAAGAGTGAAAAGTGAGGGAGGACAAATGATGTCTAATGAGTTCCCATTCTGTGCCAGGCACTGTGCTGGATACCTTACATTTTTGGCTCATTTTCTGACACCATGTTGATGATGTAGATATTATTATTCTTATTTTAAGATGAAGCAAATTAGGGTTCTAGAGGATAAAAGTGTATCATGATCACACAGGAAGCAGCCCAGCTAGAACTTGACTCAATGTGTCTTAGATTTCAAATTCTCTGATGTTTTCCTCTGGTCTACCTTCCTCCTCTTCTTCCTCCCTGTGAACTTCTCTTTTGCCACACGACTATGTGATAGATACGTATCCAATCAAATCCTCATCCTATTCAGTTGATCTAATTTTTTTGCTTGGGCATGAAATACGCTGTCCTTGTGAAACATCCAGGTCTTGTTTAACTTTGTAAGGCAATGAGTTCAAGGAAAACCCAGCTGAGGTACCCAACCCTCAGTGCTGTGATAGTTGCATTTTATATCAAATAGTTCTCTAATATTCTCTTTGACAAGTAGAATCCACACTCCTTCATGTTAAATTGTTAATGGCTTCCCTTGTGGTTGGCTGTTCTGATTTCATCATAATTTAGACTCCTCATTTCATGTCAGTGAAAGTGTCTAGAATAACACCACAGCCCTTGGCTAGAAACCCTTGATGTGTCCAAGAAACAAAGGTGCATGCTCCCACAAGGACAATGCTTTCTTTCTTGCTCTTTCACTCTTTTTCTCTCTCCCTGGCTGGCTTTTTTTTTTTTTTCTATCTTGTTTTCTCATTATTCAGCCTGTAATGTTTCTATTGTTTCTCAAAACATTTTCCAAGTGAATCAGTAACTTATTCACGTTATTTGTTGGCAGATATTCCAAAAGAATGTATCTGATCTCAAAATCTCTAGCTGAAATTGAGTGATGTATTTCATTACAAATTTGTGCATCCTTGTTCTGTAAATGTTAGGTATTTCAGTCTTTGGGAAGAGGGAAAAAATAGCAATAAAATACCTTTTCCGTCAGGTGCTTTCGGCAGTTTTTCTTGTTTGTTTTTAATGCTTGAAGGATTCTGTTCAGATGATGACCTTATTTCAATTTGAGTATACAAATTCCTACAGTTTTCATAACAAGCATTTATACTTTGGAGTGACCTTCTATAAAATGCAGCACAGGAATGATTCATTCCTCTCAACATTCTCTCAAAGGCTGAAGTTACTTAAAAGGAAAGATTTTATTCTTCAGATGTCCTGGTAACTACTGGAGTTGATGCAGGAAACTAAAAATCTGTTTTTCTAAAACAGACTAACAGTGTTTTTCTCAGACTCAAGATGTGAAAAACTCATAATGCCACATTTTAGACAAAAACAAAACAAAACAAACAAAATGAAAGTAAAGGAATGTTTGCCCTTGCTTATTTCAACCAGTCTATTTGTGATGGTCAGGCATCTTTGCCCCCACAAGACCCCTCAGAAATTCATGTACTGGAGTTCTGTGTGATAGCAAACTTAGAAGGGCACAGGACAAAGCCACTATTAGTTATTCCTAGAGGTGGGGTGACC
>NW_007727077.1:0-1133 GCF_000696425.1 Galeopterus variegatus | reverse complement strand
ATGAACCAGTTAAGTATATATCTAACCATTATATACTTAAAGCCAGAGCATCTGTTTGTGACTGGCTGGAGACCATGACAGAATAAAACTAAATGTCTGACATAAATCTCATAATTCAAAGTCTCACTAAACACTGAGAAATAAATCTGATAATAATAGTTACAAAGTAAAGGTAGCCTAAAGACTGAGAAAGTGATAAGACTTGGCTACTCTGGAGCTTTTTATTAATATAAGCAGCTTGATTGTAATACTACTTGTCTTATGTTACATGGTCCTTCAGTATCTCATCCTCNTGATATTGGGGGACACCCAATCTACAGCAGACCCCAAATAACTTTTGTTTATGTGAGTTATATCTCTCAGTATTTACATGTTGTAAATTAAAACTGAGAATTTTAAAAATACGTATTCATTAGTTCATTTAGAAATAAAAATACACTATGTTTACATAAGCAGCATATTTTTTACAGACTCTGTTTTCCAAAATCATTCAGCGAGAAGGATGACATTGTTTTTTTATTTTTGCAAATCTCTTTAATGACTGGCTTAACAGAGGACAGCTGGACTCTCATGTTTGCTTCAAGATTCAATCTGTTGTGATATCACATGTTATGCACCTTCTGGAAAACTCCCTTAAGAAAATGAGAGTGAAATAAAAGCAAATTATGTCTTAGTATTATCATGAAAATAGTTTCGCCCTTGCAGACTCCTTGACTACACTTTGAGAATTGCTGGGTTATATCATCTCCTTATGGAGGGGTAAGAAGATGCTTCTTCACAGAGCTTCTATAACTGGCAAAACTCACATGCCTTTTCCTTTTTCTCTGCTTAGATCACACTCCTGCCTCAGCTTCAGTTGGCCACTTTCTTTATGTCTTTCACGTTTTAACTTTAATGTCGTTTTCTACAGGAAGTCTTCCCTGACTCTTAATGTTACGGAAAGAACTTGGCAAAGAAAACTTCAGACACTTGAAAGGTTGGAGAGCCAGGAAATTTACTAGGCTAGCGGGACCCGGATGAACTCACATTCCAAAATCCTGCGACCCTGAATGCAGGGAGAGTTGTGGTTTTGTACTTTTCTTGAGCAGCCAGGCAGGCTTTTCATGGGCTCTGCCTGTCTTCAGGCAGGGTCA
>NW_007727076.1:484354-484624 GCF_000696425.1 Galeopterus variegatus | reverse complement strand
TGGTTTATGAAGCCCTATACGGTTAGGCCCTGAATCTATTTCTCTAGAGCCTCATCTCATGGTACATTCCCTCTTCCTCCACTCTGTTCACACTGGCCTTTTTCAGCCCCTGGTGCTCATCCTGTTTCTTCTCACCACATTGCATATGCAATACTGCCTATTTATCCTTCAACTCTCAGTCAGCCATTTTGCTAGGTGCTGGGTATATACTTGTTTTAGTCTGTTTTGTGTTGCTATAACAGAATACCTGAAACTGGGTAATTTATAAAG
>NW_007727076.1:461441-483723 GCF_000696425.1 Galeopterus variegatus | reverse complement strand
AGGAAGCAAGAGAGAGGAAGCAAGAGAGAGAGAAGGTGCCAGGGTCTTTTTAAGCAACGAGTTCTCGTGTGAACTAACAGAGCGAGAACTCACTCATTAATACCCCCTCCCTCAGGGAGAGCATTAATCCATTCATGAGGGATCCGCCCCCATGACTCAACCAGTTTCCAACACTGCCACATTGGGGATCAAATTTCCACATGAGTTTTGGAGGGGACAACACATCCAAACTCCATTAATACTGATGAACAAAACAAAAGCTTATGGCTGAGTGGAGGAAAGTGGTAGAGACAGAAAAGCTAGTAACTTTTGGGGATCAAATTTCCACATGAGTTTTGGAGGGGACAACACATCCAAACTCCATCAATACTGATGAACAAAACAAAAGCTTGTGGCTGAGTGGAGGAAAGTGGTAGAGACAGAAAAGCTAGTAACTTAACAATGTAAATTGTGAAAAGTGCTATGAAGAGAAAGAACAGAGTACTGGCAGAGAAGGAATAATGTAGGGAGGGAAACCTGCTTTAGACTGGGAAGTCAAAGAAGGCTTCCTTCCTCTGACAGACACATTTGAACTGAGCCCTCAGAGATAGAAAAGGAAGTCGCTACTTTAAGCAGGCCATAAATGAGGAAAAGCATTATTACTTTAGGTTTCATGTGCCAGGAGAATAGAGAATTGTGAATTCTATCGTAACCAAGATGAATATAGGGTTAAAGAATGCAGGAATTCAAAGAGAATAAGAAAAAGGATTTATTTATTCACTGCTTCTTAGAATTTACTTGGTGCAAGGTTAAGACTGTGTTACCGAAAAGGCTTAAGGAAGGAGCAGAAAGATCCTGAGAGGAAAAGGTCAGTAAATGGGGGCGGGGGGTGGGGGAAGAAACTGTCTAGTAACCTAATAGAGTATGTGGACGGCTGTATTTATAAGGCTTACATAACCAATGAGTCAGCAAAAAGTCAGGTGTCAATGGATGTCTTCTGTGCCCACTCTATGCAGCTGGGAAACTTGGCTCTCCGTACTGGTGAGAAGAGGGGCCCGAGAACCAGATCTGAGGTAGGCTATTAAAACATAGTCACACACCTTCCAGCAACACCTGCCTAAGTTAAAGAAAAGTAAACCTTCATGCTTAGAAAAACATAAGAAATAGGATCCAACTTAAAGCAGATTAGAGCAAGGTGATTCTGGTAGGATTTCACAGACCTAATGCGACCCATTTCTTTAATTTGTAATAAAATACATTAAAAATTCCAAAATCAAGACTCCAAAATCTGCTAAAAGTAAAATCTAGATTTTAAAGAGAAAATATTCTCGTCTTTCTTGGGGTCCATAAATATTTTAGGGCTATCTTCTATAACATCTTTTCTGTAATAAAGGCTAATATGTATTAACAGTAACAGAAAAAGGCTTCAAAATGACAGAACTGGGTTGGGCAAAGAAAAATGTACAAAAGAGAACATAAAGGAATTCAATCAAAGTAGAGGCAAAGAGATTTAACACCAACAACCACTTGATATCAAACAGCAGCGGTAATGAACCCAAGACAAACACCCACCAACGCACAGCTATGAAAATAGCGGACTCTATATCCTGCCTTCCTCCACCTCCACACTTATGTTCTCAGCCTATTACGGTTGCAGTGGTAACAACTCAGTAAGAGGAGGAAGCCTTTATTTCTTCTCCACTTCAGGCCATAGGGAAAGCTGGGAAAAAAGGGTAATTATGACTACTCAAAGAAGGAAAAAAGAGATCTCATTGTTAGTCAGCATTCTTTGCTCTGGAAATTCCTGGCTTCTGCCTGTTCATGGACATCTGAGAAAACTTGATGATTATCTCTGAAGGTTATAACTGAATGACCAGAAATAACGTTTTCCTTTCTGGCTCCCTTGGTCATCCTTTTTCATCAAATGTGATTCTGCAAAATGTTTTAGTTACTACTAAGAGGCAATTCTATGTAGCTGATACAGAAAAGCAAAAAAATAAGGAAAAAAAAAAAATCACAAGCAACACATGTATCTTACCAACACCCCCTGTCAGGCAGTCTGCTGATTTTGCTTGCCACAAAGCTCATCCTTCATTTGTGCACTGCCAGAGCAAGCTTGGATCGTGCAAACAAATCACAACCTCTCTTGGCTATAAGCTCTTTCCATTTGTTCCAGCTTCCAAACTGCAGAGGAGCTGTGGCACAGTCTGTCACTGCCGCACATACTTGGTTTCCGAGAATAATACCGTAAATGAGGACAGCCACCACTGGGAATGCATTCCCCCACCAAAGAGCCAGCAGCTGCAATGAAGCTTCTGGTGTATCCTTGGGCTTCTCACCTTCACAGCCTCAGAGAAGTGCCTTTCACAGAACAGGCAGGTACAGATGCACCACATAAACATCACCGCATAGCCAGTCCTCCACAGTGCCCACCTCAGCCTACGTACAGTTTCGGTTCTGTCTCCTGCATCAACTCTTGGAGCTTTCTACATCTGGGAGCCTGGGAGGACTGTGCTGAATAAACAGAAAGCTTCTGCCAAACAAGCATCCGTGTGTATGCACGCGCACGCAGTTTGCTAGAGCTGCTAATGCAAATGAATAGTTTGACTCTGAGAATGGAGATCACACACAGTATCTGATTCTCTCCTCCAGCTGTGAGCATCTTTTATAAAATACAAGAATGTCAAACTGGTTGGATTTAAAGCTACAGGGCATTAATTCAACATTCATATTTGTCTTAGTTAAATCAAATAAAGTTGAGAGGATAGCTTACAGAAGATTGAAAAATTCTAAATAACACTGTTTAGGTAGCCTGGTTAGAAATAAATAGAAAGAAATAGCTTTGTTTCAGTAAAGGATCAGAAGATTGCCAAAACAGATTTCCATGCTTTCCTAATGTTTCTTCTCTTATTTCTCATTTTAGGTTAGTAAAATCGTTTACATGAAAATTGAACAAGAATAAGAAAACTGAATAAGAAAAATAAAATTAAGCATGAGACTTTAAAATCTCATTCATTATGGACAAAGGAAAAAATGCTTCTGAAGTAAAAGCACTGGAACTCTCTGAAATCTAAGGAACAGATTAAAAGCACCACAATCACAAACCCAGGCTCAGCCCTGTATAATCACATACTATTTACTGAATGCCCACAATACTGCATGAAAGAACTGAACATCTTAAAGGACTGTTCCAGCCCTTAAAAAAAGTCACTACTTTGGGATTTAGGCAAGCTATCAGATTTGAATTTTATTTTTTCATTTATAAAAGCAGTTGTGGGGAATGCACACAGGAGGAATTTTAGTGGTTATAAAATATAGTGTAGCATGTATAAGGTACAATATCTAATAATATTTCTGAAATTAATATGCAGAAAGGAATCAGACATAAAGACAATTTAATGTAGTACAGTACAGTCCTTTCTATGAGCCTGGAGCTCATAGAAGTGAAAATTTCTGTACTTCTAGTATGGGGATGGAAGCTCAGGCTAGCACAGTGGAAAGCCATCAGCATTCAACAGCTTCATGTAGCACTCTGTCATTTAAATCAGATGAAGCCCTCTGAATAGAATCCAAAGCACCATGAATGAACTGGATTTAAGAAAATGCTGGGTTGAAATCATGACTCTAGAAATACCTCTTGTATTTCTAGAGCACAGAACTCTGAATTTGACATTCCACAAATTAATTTTGCTTAAAAATTAGATTGTAAGGTTTCAAATGAGTAAATATTTGTTTCTACAAAAACACCAACAAAAAACCCAATACAGCGCTGCTAGCATCAATCAATGCTAGCTGCTGTGTGCTTAATTCTGTTTATTAGCATTTTCAGTATCTTCTTTTAAGACAGTAATGTTCACTGCAAAAAACTTTGAAAATGCAAGTGGGCATAAGAGAAAGCAAAAATTATTTATAACCTCACCGCTCAAGAAGACCAAACAAACCACTGCTACCACTGTGATTTCTTCAGTTTTAAATATGCGTAAGTATCTTATGCTATTTAAAAATCAGCACTTCTTGTGATTTTAATTTGAAGGATTCTATAAGAGAAGACATATTTTTTCCTTCCCTCTCTCAAAAATCGCTTAATGCATTCCTGTACTAAATAAATTTCATGTGGGCTTTTCAATATGTGCTGAGCTATTAGGTTGTGTTCAGTCTAACATAAAGTCTAGTGGGTTACTATTTTCTTCACAATTACACAGCTGAATGTTGGGGACTGTGTCTTCTTCCCTGGGCAGGCACAGTATTTAATCTTTTGTTGGACTGTTTGTTACAATTCTACAATTCTAAGTACAGATGGTCCAAGATTTACAGTGGCTTGACTTGCAATTTTTCGACTTTACGAGTATGTGAAAGCAATATGCAGTCAGTAGGAACTGTGCTTTGAATTTTGACTCAAAATTCCTTATAATAACCTTATTATTTTTTTAAATTTATTTTATTTTATTTTTTTTTCTAAAAGATGACCAGTAAGGGGATCTTAACCCTTGGCTTGGTGTTGTCAGCACCATGCTCAGCCAGTGAGCGAACCGGCCATCCCTATATAGGATCTGAACACGTGGCCTTGGTGTTATCAACACCGCACTCTCCCGAGTGAGCCACGGGCCAGCCCTATAATAACCTTATTATAAAACAGGCTTTGTGGTCGATCATTCTGTGCAACTGTAGGCTAATGTAAGTACCTGAGCATGAGATCATTCTACCCAACTGAAGGCTAATATAAATATCTGACCATGTTTAAGGTAGGCTATGCTAAGCTATGATAAGGTTCAATAGGTTAGGTGTATTAAGTACATTTTTCAACTTAACAATAGGGTTACTGAGACATAACCCCATCATAAGTCGAGGAGCACCTGTACAATTGCTAGCACTCACAGATATTCCAGTGCTTCTTCCCTTCCAGGACACATATGGATGACTATATCTCCCAGTCCCCTCTGCAGATAGACAGGGCCATGTGACTAGTGCTGACCAATGGGTTGTGAAAGAAAGGGAGTGTGTCATCTAGGTCAAAGAATTTAATTGCAAATGTGAAGCTCTTTTATCCTCTCTTTCCCTACCACTGAGATCACTGAAGCATTTGTTGAGACAAAGTGCCAGTGATCAAAACTGCCTTGACTGGATGAGCCACCATGTAGAGGACAGTTGCCCTGGAGAGTTGCTTGGGCCTAAAGCAGACCTTGTGGGTAAGACACGCCAATGGATTTATCTGACAGAACTAAGTAAACTGAGTTGCCAGAGAAGTGCACCTTACTCGTTGCTTTATTGCCTGGGTGCATCTCTTCTTGGCTCCCAAAGTAAATCCCGAGTGGAAACAGTACTTCAGTTTTGCTGACTTCCTAGTTCTCTCAATTTTTTTTTCCTCTTCCTGATTTTGTTTGTTTCCAGTTCATGCACAGTCTGTAAATTACTCCTCATTGATGGCAACACTGACTGAGAATTTGGTTTTATGGTGTGACCATTTGGTGATCTCTGCAGAAGAGTAATAGATATCTATTTTCTGTTGGATGAGAAACCAAAAGGGAATCCAGGGGACTGGCCAGTTAGCTCAGCTGTGTAGAGCATGATGTTGGTAATACCAAGGTCAAGGGTTTGTAATCCCCTTACTGGCCAGCCACACACAAAAAAACAAAAAACAAAAACAAATGAAAGAGAATCCAGTTTGTTAGACTTCTTTTTGTCTATGTTGAGTGCAATTCAATTAAGAATTTTTATACTTATTGTGAAGGAGAACAGCTCTTTGAAATTTTTTTTTTTTTTTTTTTTTTTTAAAGATGACCGGTAAGGGGATCTTAACCCTTGACTTGGTGTTGTCAGCACCACGCCCAGCCAGTGAGCGAACCGGCCATCCCTATATGGGATCCGAACCCGGGGCCTTGGTGTTATCAGCACCGCACTCTCCCGAGTGAGCCACCGGGCCGGCCCCAGCTCTTTGAAATTTTGTGATTCTATATTTACTTTTGACCCATTGGCTGAAAAGCTGTAGAACCGAAGACAGATCTCTGTGTGTCTGTGTCCGTAATTCAGAAAGATTTTCACCTTTCATTGTTAAAGTATGAAATGTTTTCCTACCTTTAGAGGGCATTAATAAATTAGACTATAATATCTCATATTAAAGGAGCTCTGTTCTCATTGGTTTTGTAGAGCTAAGCAAGCACTTATTATCAAATATTTCTAAAATTCCAAGAAAATAAAAATGTGAACATCTAATACTTTAAATATGATAGACAAAGAAAAATAAACCCTTCTTACAGAAACTACTAGTTCAGAAACATTTTAAGAATCCATATTCATATACTACTGTAAATATTTGGCAAATCAAGACTAGTGTTGTCAGAGTTAAATATAATACTGCATACGTTTTATTTTACTTGGGTTTGTTTCCTCACATAGAAAAAAGTTAATCTAAACTTCCTAAACTCACTTATACAGGTTTACTAGACAAATAAATTAATATTACTCTTCCTACATAATGTTTAATATATTAAAAAATGAAATACATAATGTTTAATATTTTTAAAAATGAAAGTTTATGTTCATCTAAATTGACTCACAATGCTGACAAACTTTTATATCAATAGCAATGACGTGTCAGCTTAAATATCTCCAAAATCTTATGGTAATTTAAAACCATAGATTAATGTTAAACAGAGATAATTGGTAAATAATCTTGGCTGCCCAGATAATTTCTTAGTAAAATAGAATATTAAAACAGTAAAATAGAATATTAAAACATTGACTACTAAACATAGTTTCAAGTTTATATACTTTTGCTTCTTATTTGTGTATGTTGTTAGCAAAATTTATGACTAAAATGGCAAAAGATTTTAGGTGTCTTTTCAAGGGAATGCTGGTGTTATCTATTGGACCCTTTGGAATTACCTGATTGTATAAAAGTCTGCATCTTTGTCTTTGGCTCGGTTATTTTGCAACTCTGTAAATATGGAAATTACTTCATGGACAGTGCTCTGTGTTGCAATGTAAATGAATTTTGTCTGGGAGAGAATAAAAATCTCGTGGATTATAATTCTCATTTGGACTGACTTTATTATATATCTTATTAGTTCCCTCATTAATAAGTAAGTTGAATAAAACCTTTGACATGCACTCAATTTGTATGAGTCAATTTTATTTTATTTTTTTATTTTTTATTTTTTTCTAAAAGATGACCGGTAAGGGGATCTTAACCCTTGGCTTGGTGCTGTCAGCACCATGCTCACCCAGTGAGCAAACCGGCCATACCTATATGGGATCCGAACCCGTAGCCTTGGTGTTATCAGCACTGCACTCTCCCGAGTGAGCCACAGGCCGGCCCGAGTCAATTTTATTTTTAAAAAATAACCTCTAACACTTAGATCCTTGCTTTTTATTTTTTAAAGCATCTAATTAAAAAGCAATTGTTTAGTTGGAGTAAGCAAGCTATAGCCTTGTGCCTGTTTTCGTAAGGCTCTTACAAAAATGCTAAAAACTATTTTTATATTTTTAAGAGCTTGTAAAAACAACAACAACAACAACAACAAAAATGAAGAATATGTGATGAAGAGCATGGGAAACCTCAAAGCCTGAAATATCCATTATTCAGCCCTTCACCAAAAAAGTTGTTTGCCAATCCTTACTTTAGATCAAAGTTACAGTATCTCAACTGGCATGGGTATTTTGATATGAGTGATCAACTAGACAATATAGAAGAGACCGAGGATTAAGCCAACATTTTAGCATTAAAGTCAAGTTAGGGCCCAGACTGAGAAAACTGTCTCCTTACTAAAATACAATCCAGAGACATATCAGGGATCTTTTATTTGATGACACAAAAAGTTTCCTTAAAAAAATAAAAAAACTTTTAAGTACTACTTTATAAAGAAACTGTTCATTATTATTTTTTCAGAGTACTTTTCAGAGTTGAATATGACCTTGGACAGAAATGAAACTGAACGCAAGTTTCATTGAAATCTAATTTATGAAATAAATTTGCACACTGCTGAACAAACACAACATAATCTGGGTAGCAATAAACAGACAAAAAATAACCTACTAAATTCAGAATCATCTCTGACAAGAAAATTTTTTTTCCTCAGTAACACAAATCTACTAATAGTCATCTTTATTGTGTTCATTGAGTGTTGGGGGATGTTGAAAATTTCATAGGCGAATAGATTTTACCCTTCCAAAATTCCCAGGGAAAAGATGTCTTTTAAAAAGTCTCTTATGGGCTGGCCTGTGGCTCACTTGGGAGAGTGCGGTGCTAATAACACCAAGGCCACCGGTTCGGATCCCATATAGGGATGGCCGGTTTGCTCAGTGGGTGAGCGTGGTGCTGACAACACCAAGTGAAGGGTTAAGATCCCCTTACCGGTCATCTTTTTTAAAAAAAATAAAATAAAATAAAAAGTCTCTTATGCAACATTTCAAACATTAAAAAGTGAGGCAGGACTGGATAGGGACATGCCCCAGGGAGGCTGCTCATGAATATTCAGACCAGATTGGCATTAACCACCTCCTTGTTGTGCAGCTAATGAACCCATAATGAGCTCGACAATTTGACTACCCTATTAATCAGCATGCTACACCTGGAACTTTGCAGTTTTTGAACAAAAACCTAAAACCAAAAAAACCACAGCGTCTGTGCATTAGAAGAAACATTCCACTGAGCATGTCCAAAAAACCTCAGAAGCTCAGGGATGCATGACAGGAAGATGAGGCAACCTTGTACCAGCCTGTTAGGCCTTAACTACCCTAGATCCTCCACCATGGCTGAATATTCCTCCTCTTAGGATAGAACACCTCTGTCCCAGAACAACATATAAACCCTCCCCTGAAGAATCTGTGTTGTGTTCCTCACTTGCAAGGACTCCCATGCAACCTTCTGCATGTACTTTCACTTTGCAATAAAGCCCTATTGTCTGAATGTTTCTATTGTCTTTTTCTCTTCCTTTCCTTTCGCTATACAGTTGCTCACCACCAGGCAGGATCCTCTTGGTCCTGTGAAAGATTTTTCTTCACAGTTTGACCAAAGATTTTTCTTCTTGGTTTGCTGTCTGGTATCAAAAGCAGCTTCAGGGCCGGCCCGGTGGCGCACTCGGTAGAGTGCGGCACTTGGGAGTGCGGCGGCGCTCCCGCTGAGGGTTCGGATCCCATATAGAGACCGGTCTGCTCACTGGTTGAGCGCGGTGCGGGCGCGACACTGAGGGTTGCGATCCCGTTATCGGCCACGAAAAAAGACAAAAAGGAAAAAAAAAAAAAGCAGCTTCAATTATTAACTCATGGCCACACAACTGTACATATTCCCCCTCCCCCCTTATTTGGAAGTAAATGCCAGATAAAATGTGTTCTTTATAAAAGCCAAGGCTAGCTCCAGAGGCTTTCCTATACTATTAAAGCCTACCTCAGCTGTCATAATTCATGAATAATATTTTATGTTTTGGGGAAAATGCCATATGTCCCTTCCTTCTCTTTCCACCTTTTACCATATTTTATTCATGAAGGATCCACTGGGGAAAACTGTCCAAAGGCCACAGAACTTGTTCAGTTCCCCTATACTGACTTTCTTGACATTGATGCCTGATAACTGACTGAATAGGTTTTACCCAAAGTGGCAAAAGATGGGAAAAGAAAAGTTGAGCCAAGGAAAAAAGTAGTAAATCTAATAAATTCAAATACTATGTGTAGTCACAGACAGCAGAGAATAGATTTGCAAGGAAAGCATTAATGATGAAATGTGGCAGATAATTTGGCTGTGCATTCTGCAAGGAGTCTCTTCTGCCCTCCCCCACCTGACAACCAGTTCAGCTAGAAAGTCCCTAATTGCATTACCCTCCCACTGGGCTTCAATAAGAGGTATGTTTTGTTTGACTTCAGCAGCTCGCTTTATGCAAAATCAAACCCCCATAATCAGTGGGGGTGGGGGAACAGAAAAATGACAAAGCAAGGAACTGGAAAGGGGTTTAAAATCTGAGATTACTATGGTCATACGAACATCTAAATAAGGCAGGTACTTTCTTTTACTGCTTAGAACCAATTAGTTCAGAAAGGAGGGCAACAGAGAATTTTGCTTCGTGGAAGAATTATGAAGTTTCAGGAAAGAATACACTCACTGAACTTTAGACAGTAGCTAAATTATCTGTTGCTATCTGAGACACTTAACTGAAGAAGTACAATAAGCAATGAAGATTGCTTATTTAGGCTCTGCCTGCCTCAAAGGAATCATGTACCACAATGTCATCTACCACTTAAGGGACTCAAAGGTGCTGAAGGGAGCTGTTTCATATATGATTCAAGGCATCATATAGTCCTGATGGTAATACCACCTCCTTACTCAAGGATAGGCCAGGTGACTCCCAAGTACCACTTGCAAAGCAACTGCAGAGGCATACAAAATTTTAGTTCATAAAATGAAATGGTATAATAAAATAGCATTTCTGGTGTCATGAGACATCGTATAGAATAGTGATCTCCAAATGTGAGGCACACAAAGGGTCAGTTGTTTTCAGGATTTCCAGAGATCCAATGGAAAGTGTACATTCACCCTTAATAAAGTTGTATGGCAAGGCCAGCCTGTGGCTCACTCGGTAGAGTGCGGTGCTGATAACACCAAGGCCACGGGTTCGGATCCTATATAGGGATGGCCGGTTTGCTCACTGGCTGAGCGTGGTGCTGACAACACCAAGCCAAGGGTTGAGATCCCCTTACCCGTCATCTTTTAAAAAAAAAAAAAATGATAGAACTGCAAGGAGAAATTCCACTATTATACTTTGAAACTATATCACCCCTTTCTCAAAAGTAGATAAACTCAGCAGGCAGAAAATCAGAAAGGACATAGCCAAACTCAACAGGATCATCAACAGGGGTTGAGACCCCCTTCCCGGTCATTTAAAAAAAAAAAAAAAGTTGTATGGCAGATTAAAATGATAAATATTTAATTTTGTCTGGAATTATAACTATTCCAAGTGGTATCACTGTACCAGTGCTGTTCAGAAATGCTGACTGGTTGTTAGTCCCTGCTTACCTTTTTTTAGAAGGGAAAATAATAAATGTTGTTGTAAACAAATGTCAAAATAGGCTCATGAGGAAGAAAAAACAAAAAATCTTTGGTGGGAACCAGCCTGTTTCATTTTCCAAGTGAGTCCACATGTTCAAGGTTAAAAAAGCAAAACACTCAGAAATTTCAAATGTATAAAAGAAAGTCATTAGAACATGCCCAAGCATCAGAATTCCGTGTTTGTACTGCTCTAAAACTACCATCTGAAAGCAACATGTAGGTAAGTTATGTTTTTTTAAAAATGCTATTCACTAAAGTAAAAAGTTGTTTTCATGCTGTAGTCCATGAATGTCAGAGGTACATTAACCATCTCTTGAGAATTCTTACTTGATAGCTATTTTATCACTTCCAAATCCCAGGTGAACAAAATACCAAGTATGTTGTCTCAGGTATGAAAAATAAACATTCTCTAAATTCTCAGAAAATATGAAAATTGCTAAAATAAAGAAAGATAGCATTTGATACCCATCAAATTCAAGTCCATGTGAGAACAAGGACTAATCTCAATTTGTTCTTTCCTAAATATTACTAGCCATAGATGGCTTGGGGGTGGGGAGCAGATACAAAACTATGACATTGTTTAAACAACTTGGCTTCATTATTCCCTGTTACTTAATTTTCCATTAAAGTACACAAAGCCCCAGTGGTTCCTAAAACTTGGTTCTGAGTATTAAGAATAGCCATCTGACTCAAAGAGATACAACCAAGAAAGAAGAGGAAGCAAGGTGAAGACAGATACAATAGATATTAACTGGCTACTTAGGAAAACATAAGTCTTTCCAAACCTTTTTAAAGTTTGTTCTTAAAAAGCAACCAAGTGGCCAGTTTCTCATTTTTTCACCCTTTCTCTTGAAATACAATCACTTTACAGTATTTTATTGTTTGCCATCATTAAGCTTAGACAACAGGCCTTATATTATTAAGATGGGGTTGGAAAAGTGCTAGTCTACAAATGAAGCAGAACTGAGTTCTTGCTTGACCACTTAACTGTGGGACTTGTGTTATTTATGGGACTTAAAACGAATCAAGGTTTAGTATCTTTAGAAACAGGAATGGGGGTTGTGAGGTTGAGGCTAGAGATGAAAAACTAGAGAAAGCATAAATAGGATACTTGAAGAGAAAAGATGAACTGATAAAGGATAGTGAAAATATAAGTATAATACTTAGGTATTAATATTAGAACAGAGCATATACTTAAAATATTGGGTTTGTTTGTTTGTTTTGTTTTGGTTTTTTGGCTGGTAAGGGGATCGCAACCCTCGGCACAGTGTGGTCTGCACCACACTCAGCCAGTGAGCGCACTGGCCATCCCTATATAGGATCCGAACCAGGGGCCTCAGTGCTACCAGTGCCGCACTCTCCCGAGTGAGCCATGGGGCCGGCCCTAAAATATTGTTTAACGAATGAATAAATGAGTAAGTGAATCTTGGGATTACTTGAAGTTTAGGAGAAAAGATATAGAAACGTTTTACTCCACTGCAGATTAGATCGTATCAGCTTGCCTCTCATTTCAATCCTGAGACATTATGTTTTAAAGCATTCTGCCTTCTACTTTGGTAGTGTTAACCTGAGGGGTCAGAGGCTTGAAGACAGGTGAGACTAGAGGGAAGGTTACTAAAACATGATAGGGATGGAGCAGAGTAGTGGCAGAAGAAATACAAAAGAAAAGGCCTGGTGATTCCTCTGAAGGAGGAATGGTAGGATTTGTGGACTATACTTGGAGATGAAGAAGAAGAAATGGAAGACGAGGCCCACATTTCAACCTAAGAGCATGTTGATACAATTCAAACAGGAAAGATGAAAAGCAGGATTAGTTTTGGGAAAGAAAATTATTATTTCAAATTTAGATACTTTGAATTTCAGTAAGAGAAAAACAGTCACTCAGAAATGGTCAGAAAGAAAGTGAAGCTGAAATTTTGACCCAAAGAAAAGGATCTCCTAGAAATATTTCTATAACTAGTGTCAATAATGAATATGTCATCTCAAATGCAAAACCATATATTCACAAGCTCTTTGGCCCAGAATCTGTGTTTACATTAAATAGGAAGAATGTGTATAAGGGAACAACCCAGCTGAGGTCAAAGCAACTAACTTTTCTGAATCCCAAATTAGAGTTGCAAAGGACCATAAAAGATAGTGTACCCCATGATTAAGTGAAATTAGAAATGTCTGAGGGGAAAAAAAAATCGCTCAAAATTAAAATTAGGAGGCAAATTATTAACATAAGATTAAGAAAAGCAGTAAATGAGGAAGACTTCTGTTTCTAGGCCATTATTTAGAATATCAATATGGAATTGTCTCTAGTTTGTTCCTAACTTTGGCAGCCACTCAAGAAATAAATATTTTCCATCCTTCCATAAATATATTCCAATAAAATTACTTTTACCTCCTTATAATTTTATTGAATTTAATTTATAAAACGTTTTAAAGTTAAAAGTGAAATGACTTGTTCAGGCTTTAGAGGGTACTACAGAATTTGTATATCACTAATCTAGAGAGTTAGAAAGGAAAAGTCGTAATTAAAATTCCTAGTAACTTGCTGTCTCGCACATTGAAAGGAAAACTTTAACAACACAAATTTGTCCACGATCAATCAATAACAAATGTTCTTCTGTGTCTCTATCAGCAAAATTGAGATGGAGATGAGGATATTGTTAGGAATTTCATTTATTCTCTTCAATGATTAGGAACTTTGTTTCCTCTCAGGGTGTTTTATGTTGTTAATATATTAACAACAATGTTTCTGATATAATATTCTAAATATTAAGGTAATATTAATAACTCTTCCTTCCTCAAAATTTTTTCCCTCCTCCCAGTCCCCACTTCCTTGAAATTTAACTTCAAAGAATAACTGTCTAGGACATCCTAATTCTTAAAATATATTGCAATGTAAGAGCTTTGTCTTATTTAGATGAATTAAGATTCCAATAGGCAAAGACTCTCTTTTTATATCTAAATTAGAGACTTGCTAGTCAGTATACTTAATTTACTTCCTCTGTCTGCTTTTACTTTAACTGAAAATGGTGTTAAGAATAGTTGCCCTTTCCATAAATCACATAAGTGTAGTGCAGCTAAATCACATAATGTAATGACCTCTGCTTATCAGTTGAGAATACCACTGGTTTCCAATTCTGTTGATAAAAAAGAATTTTGGGGGGGGGGGGCAGCTGGCCTATATGGGGATCTGAACCCTTAACTGTGGTGTTATAACCCCATCCTCTGACCAACTGAGCTAACCAGCCAGACCCTGCCGGCCAAAATTTTAATTATTATTTTCAGCTGCTTAACATCTTTAACTTTTATTAAGCATGGCATAGCCAAGGAATTAATGCAGAGGTTGAACAGGACCAGAAGGTATCCTGAAGCAAATCATCAGAGACCTTCATCCAGGATGACATTTATACAAATTAGTCCTCTCTTCACTCATTCATTCACTCACTCAATTATGAATAATCAGTTATTATTTCCCCCCAAAATACCATGAAAGACAATTTTCATGATATTTAATGCACTTTCCTGATATTTCATGTACTTTCCTGATATTTCATGTACTGCTGAATTCAAGTTATCCTATGTTTTCAGAGTACCTCTCATTTACTAGTGCTGTAATTCTATGAAAAAAGAGAGCGAGGTTAGTTTGGAATAACTGAAATCTGGAAAATCTGTTTAATACTCAAGTAATTAGAGCTTCCCTTATAAAATACTTATTTATGCACTCCTAACCTCTGGTCTGTAATGGTAATAATTAAGTGCTATGGAGACTGAAAATCTATTTTTCAAATAATTAACAGTACCTGGAAATTACCTTTGTACACCTAATTTTAATATTTATAAAACTGAATTTAAGCATTAGTTACTGTAAGACTCCTAGTGTTTAAGAAACTTTAGATCACCAAGGCTTTAATATCCTTTACTTTTCATCAGTTATTTCATGGTTCAGAGGCTCACATTTTGCTTTGCTACACAACAAAAATTTATTTTATAACATAAATTTATACTATTCATGTAAAATAAAAAACCTAGAAATGAACATCTCTTTAGATACCACTTGAAGTTTTCTAATATTGACCTTTATAAACTCTACTCAGAAATGTCAACAAATATGTATTGAGTTCCACTTGTATTTTTGGGCTTCAGACCTTTTAACCTCAGAATATTGACACTCTTAAGCGGGAGGACAAAATAAAGTAACAACAGTAATGCATATTGCTAAGTAGAGCAAGTCAAAGTTGAGACAAAGTTCTATCTAGGGATAAGGCTTTCATATGGACTGTACTAATTATTAATGACTGAATGGGATTCTAGTAATGTGCCAGTGTCTTTTGAGTTATATATCCTTTTGATGTAAGGGATCCATGTTTGAAGACAAGTGAGTAGACTGTGATATTGTTCCCCGACACCCCCCAACCCCGACAGTTTTTCTGTTGAAACACAATTGATTATACATATTCGTGGGGCACAGATTTGAATATCAATACCTGTATACAATATGTGGTGATCAAATCAGGATAATTAGTATACTTCTGTTTATAAAACATAATCAAATCTCTGTGACCCTTAACCAATCTCTTGCTAACCCCCCGCCCCACCCTTTCCTACCTCTAATAACCAGTTCTCTTTTTTGTGAAAGTTCAACATATTATTGTGATTCTTTCTTTCTTTCCTTTCTATTTATTTACTTATTTGCTCCCACTTATGAGTGAGGACATGTGGTATTTCTTTTTCTACACCTGGCTTATTTCACATATAATTTTCTCTAAGCTCTCCCATGTTGCTGCAAATGGCAGAATTTCATTCTTTTTTATGGCAGAGCAGTATTCCATTGAGTACACATGCCACCTTTTCCTATTCCAGTCGTCTGATGGACATTTAGGTTGGTTCCAACTCTTGGCTATTGTAAATAGTGCTTCGATAAACACGGGAATGCAGGTATCCCTTCGATGTGATGATTTCCATTCCTTTGGGTATATACCCAGCAGTGGAATTGCTGGATTATATGGTAGATCTATCTGTAGGTGTCTGAAGAACTTCCATACTGTTTTCCATAATGGCTGCACTAATTTACAGTCCCACCAACAGTGTAGGAGGGTTCCCCTTTCTCCACATCCTAGCCAGTGTTTGTTATTCTCTTTTTGATAACAGCCAGTCTAACTGTGGTGAGATAATATCTCAAGTTGGTTTTGATTTGCATTTCCTTGATGCTAACTGATGTTGAGCATTTTTTCATGTCTGTTGGTCGTTTGTATATCTTCCTTTCAGAAATGCCTATTCAGCTCCTTTGCCCATTTTTTAACCAGGTTACTTGTTTTCTTACTGTTAAGTGTTTGAGTTCTTTGTATATTCTGGATATTAATCCCAAGTCAAATGCATAGTTTGCACATATTTTCTCCCATTGTGTAGGTTGCCTTTTTGCTCTGTTGCTTCTTTTGCTGTATAGAAGCTTTTTAGTTTGATATAATCCCATTTCTTTTTTCTTTTTTTTTTTTCCCTGTGTTTTGGAGTCTTATTCATAAAGTCTTTGCCCAGTCCTACGTCCAGAAGTATTTCCCCTGTTTTCTTTCAGGAGTTTCATAGTTTCAGGTCTTATATTTAAGTCTTTACTCCATTTTGAGTTGATTTTGGTATATGGTGAGGTATGGATGGACTGTGATATTGTGAAAATATGTATTTGGTCTTCATCCCTGTCTCCTGACATACAACTCCTAAAATCCTTAGAATCTCTAAAGTGATAAGTCTTTTTGTATGCTAATGATGGCTGGTAGCCCCTAGGTAGCTTCAGGATGAGGGCTGGTCACAGGAAAGATCAAGGCAGGACTTTCAGTCCCACACCCCAACCTACAGGGATGGGGGGGAGAGGGGCTGAAGGTTAAGTTGATCCCCAGTGGCTCATGATTTAATCAATCATGTCTATGTAATGAAGCCTTCATAAAAGCTCAAGAGGCCTGGGTTCAGACAGCTTCTGGATAGATGAACATGTGGAGGTTCCTGGAGGGCAGAGTGGCCCTTCCCCCATACCCTGCCCGATACATCTCTTCATCTGTATTCTCTGTAATATTCTTTATAATAAACTAGTAAATGTTAAAATAATAATAATAATAAATTGCTTGAGTACTAAAAATATCTGCTTTCAGGTTAGAACCCTCTGCTTTTGGACTCTCGTGAGGTTTGCAAGGCAGCCATTATATTCATGAGGAACCTGAAGCTCATGAGAAGTTGGAATTCTTTAAAGACTGAGGACTAGTAAGAAATTAAGGTAAATCTGCAGCTTAGATATATAAACACAAGTCCACTGTTTTTACGACTGAATCATGTCTTCTCCCATGGCCAATCCTAAGTGGTTAGTCAACAACAACAAACACAACAAACTTATCCTGCTCACCCTAAATGCACAACACACAACTCTACTTGAAGGTAACAGGCTTTACATTCCAGAGGTACCAATTACACATAGGTCAGCAATTACTGATAAAAGAAGAAGATACTGAATCTAATGAGAAACTCTCTGTAAAGGACAGGATACTTGTAGCCCAAGTCTTTTTCATACTGATATTTCAAGAAATCTGTATTTTCAGTTGTCGAGCTCTTTCACCTGCCCATAATCCTGCCGACTGGGCCAATTGTCAAGCTAGGGCTGGGTCTAGAGCTCACAGACCCCTCAAGCCCGTTGTCCAGACTGGGTCACAAACCCTTCACACGCCAGGCTGGTTCACCAGACCCCTCACACGCAGGTCTATGAGCTAGGTAACTGGCAAACAGGTCCTTGGAAGCCATACATTGGAGAGAATGGCTGCGAGCAGCAGACGCCAGAGGCAGTCAGTGCCAGCCAAGTCACAGCACTGCACATGTGCACTAACTCCACCCACACACAACTTATTTACAAATAATGCACTGCACCACCCCCAACCAGACCTAAGGCGAAGGGGCCTGATTAAATTATTCTATTTTCCCAACCATCCACTCCTTCAGGGTCCCTCGCTGTACAACCTACACATGTTCAGAATCTTCTGCGATGTTCCCTTAGCAAGGATAAATGACCCTTACATTTACATAACATATTGTCTGTTCAGTATGCGTTAAGGCTTGTAGTTCTGTCCTTTTAACTATTAGCCACATATGTCTGGTTAGTAGTCACCATTGCTGTGATCCTCCAAGGGAATCCTGCAGTCATACTGATGGGCAGTTCAACGCACATTTAGTAGGCCAACTCACCAATCACATGACTCTGGTGCAGGGCCTGCAGCCAGAACACTATGGGCGAAAAGGCAGAAGGGTTATTGAGACCAATAGATGATCTGAATTGCTTCTGGGATGACCCTTGTCTTACCCGACCAGACCACGCCCAGGAATTTGACTGACAGCCCAGATCGTTGCACTTTGGCTGTGTTCCTGGCCCACCCACATAGTTCCAAATGACTTAGCAGCATTGGAGCTGCCTGGGTTAAATCTGCAAGAGAATCAGAGGTTAGTAACACATCATCAATGTAGTGAAACACTGTAACCGTGCTGGGCCTAGTCCACTTGGCTAGGTCCCCAGCCACCAAACCATGACAGGTGATTGGGCTATGCAGATAATCTTGGGGCAATACTTGAAAGGTCCACTGCCTCCTTTCCCAGTTGAAGGCAAACTGATTTTGGCTATCAGCTGAGATTGGAATAGAGAAAAAAGCATTTGCAAGGTCCAATACATCATGCTAAGTCATCAGCTGATCCATCAAGTCGTGAACTGAAGGCACAGCTGCATGCAAAGGAGGCACTATTTTGTTCAGTTCTCGATAATCTACAGTCATTCTCCAGGTACCATCAGGCTTTTTCACTGGCCACACCGGAGCATTAAATAGGCTATGAGCCAGACAAATAATGCCAACTTTCTCTAATTACAATATAGTGGCACTTATCTCTGCAGGTCCTCCTGGTAGACGATATTGCTTTACATTAACTACACGTCTTGGCTTGGGTAACACCTGTGGGTCATGCTTAGCATATCCTCGTAACACAGGCTTTACTGTCCATATTCTCAGCCGAAACTCTCTTAACTGTTGTTTGCAGGTACAAACCATAAAGTACATCCATACCCAAGATGTATTCAGCTACAGGGGATATATATACAGTATATACAGGAGGCAGTAATCTTCCTATGTCCAATGGCAGTGACAAAGCTTTGACCTCAATAGTATGTCCTCCATAGCCATTTATATGAACTGTGGCCCCTGGAAATTTATCTGGATTGCCATATATCAGGCTACAATCTGCACCTGTATCCACCAATGCCAAAACACGCTGCTCATTTGTCCTCGACCAATATATTGCCAGTTCAACATGAGGCCTCCGGTCCTTGCCTGCCCCTAAAAGATGAGCACCTTTGCCTGCTCCCTAATCAAAATGAAACAGTTCATCTGCCTCCTCGGGAGCAACCAAAAAGTTCTTTAAATCTACTGAGCATTGCTACCTGTTTCCGGATGTTTGGAAAACACTGTTCAGGACACAATTGCTGCCACAAAGCAAACAAGACTGTGTTTGGCTGCCAGTCAGTTTTCTTTTTATCAACCCCTGCTGCAAGTCAAGCCACATCTGCTTACGGCTAGTCTTGCTTGGTCCCCTCAGGATAAGATCCCGAGCATTTCTTGGGGGTTTGGTCTTAGCTACCTTTCGGACCCCTTTTGCTTGTCTGCTATCCACTACTTCACCCAAGCCGGCTTCATGGTCATTACCTCATGTATAGGACGACCAATATATGGGGCCAGTAGAGACATCAGTGACCCAAAGGGCGATGACAGGGCATTTTGCAGCACTAGGCCTCTCATGCTGCCTGTAAAATCTTCATTGTCCGGGCCATGGATGTACACATTAAACAAGGACTGCTGTATTCCCAGCTCCCAAATGATTTGGACCAACTCAGCACACATTTGCCATTTACTAACAATCTTGGGCAGTTCTCCAGCATTTGCCCACATGGTTCAGGCAGCTGCATTCACCCATTCCATCAAGGAGTGATTAACTCGCCCTTGTGCATATCTGTTATTCTGCAGCCACTGCCTCAGGGACAGGTGTATGGTAATGGAGGCCAATTTCTCCACCTCCTCACCAGAGCACATCACACTATCCACCCCTAGGTCCCATAACCGCAACAGCCAAGCAGTCAGGGTCTCCCCATGTTTCTGCCTGAACTGTCTTCCCAAGTCAATCAGTTCAACCTGGGTATACAGGACATAGGTGGTGAACCGGGTCACCTGTGGATCGCTCGCTGGTTGTCTGTCCGGTCCCATAGGCTGCTCATGTTTCAACTTCTCATGCACAACCGGTCGTGCCTGGAGACGCACAGTCTCCCCCAACTCACCACTGGGTTGGTTGTCTTCCCTGGTGTGAGAAGCAAGAGTGACCAATCGCTGCATGTCATCCTCCAGGATAATCATCTTTGCTTCCAAAAACTCAGGTTTCTGCCACAAATTTCCATCAGTTTGCAGTATAGTTAACAGCAGCCAGGCTCCGGTCAGCAGAAAAGTGGCCACTGGGCACCACATGCTCAAGGATAGCCACATTTCCTCCCCCTTCCCAAGGTGTTTTCCATTGTAATGCTGGGTCTATGCTGCCTTGCAATACAGTGTGCAATGACCAGATCCCAGTCAACAGGAAGGTGGCCATAGGGCAGAGCATATTCAAAAGTAGCCAAATTTCCTCCTTCTTCCGAGGGCTTTTGGCTCCTGTACCTGCTCAGAATCCTGTGGCAGACTACAATTGTCAAGCTCTTTTACCTGCCCATAATCCTGCTGTGACTGGGCCAGCTGTTGAGCTCTTTTCCCTGTCTGTAATCCTGCTGACTGGGCCAATTGTCGAGCTAGGGCTGGGTCTGGAGCTCACAGACCCCTCAAGCCCGTTGTCCAGACTGGGTCACAAACCCTTCACACGCCAGGCTGGGTCACCAGACCCCTCACATGCAGGTCTATGAGCTAGGTAACTGGAAAACAGGTCCTTGGAAGCCGTAGGTTGGAGAGCATGGCTGTGCACAGCAGACGCCCAAGGCAGTCAATGCCAGCCTGGTCACAGCGCTGCGCATGCACACTAACTCCACCCACACACAACTTATTTACAAAGAATGTGCTGCACCACCCCCAACCAAACCTAAGGCGAGAGGGCCTGATTAAATTATTCTATTTTTCCAACATCAGTCATGTTCCATTTTATACCTATGCCTAGTTCCAGGCACACAGACTGAAGCACTTAAGAATCACATGAAGGTCTACTCCCCCAACCCCAAGAAAAGAATCATATGAGGGTACCTCAAAAAGTTCATGAAAAAATAGAATTACAAATATAAACCTTTCCACAAACTTTTTAAAGATCCCTTATGCTACTTATAATAATCATGCAGCCTATGTCCAAACTTTATTTCTCGCACATTTGTAAGAAATTAATTTTGACAAATGCAATGTACATGAACTTCATCATTTTAAAGTACACATATACATCTATGGTAACACCCATTTCACTGTACGTTTTTACTAATTTCAAATAACAATTTATTAGTTGGTAGGACTAGAGATTAAACTCATGTAATAAATGAAGATATGCTACTCCCACTTAAGAGAGTTCATGTTTCTGTAAAATATACAAATTAAAGATTTACATATGCTATAATATTTATTACATTGAACTTGAAAATGGCTATTTAAATGAATCCTAGGTTGAAGGCTTTTAAAAGCAAATAATCACCCTACCCCAATTTATAAGGCTTTTGTTTAAATCCAGATTTTCCTATACACTAGTTGTTCTCCTTTAAGTAAAATCTCTCATTTACCTTCTAAAAGTAGTTTGTAATTTAATAATAATAATCAGATAAGAGATTACTTTTTAAATAAAAAACAGAGAGTATAAGCAAAGTTTGAGATCTAAATCTCTATTTAAGAGCCATAGGAAAATGTATTATTTTATATTAAAAACCAATCTATACATGTCTGTACATGTACAAGGGTACTTCAAAAAGTTCGTGGAAAGATTTGTGTTATTTTTATTTTATTTTATTTTTTTATTTTATTTTATTTTTTTTTGTCTTTTTCCGTGTCCGGCAACGGATCGCAACCCTCAGTGTTGCCCCCGTACCGGACCGGGGACCGGCAACGGGATTGCAACCCTCGGTGTCGCTCCCGCGCCTCGCTCAGCCAGTGAGCGGGAACCGGTCTGTATGTGGGATCCGAACCCTCGGGCGGGAGTGCCGCCGCGCTTCCCAAGCGGCGCACTATCCAGTGTGCCACCGGGCCGGCCCGATTTGTGTTA
>NW_007727076.1:444743-460700 GCF_000696425.1 Galeopterus variegatus | reverse complement strand
AAAGATTTGTGTTATTTTTATTTTATTTTATTTTTTTATTTTATTTTATTTTTTTTTGTCTTTTTTTTGTCTTTTTCCGTGTCCGGCAACGGATCGCAACCCTCAGTGTTGCCCCCGTACCGGACCGGGGACCGGCAACGGGATTGCAACCCTCGGTGTCGCTCCCGCGCCTCGCTCAGCCAGTGAGCGGGAACCGGTCTGTATGTGGGATCCGAACCCTCGGGCGGGAGTGCCGCCGCGCTTCCCAAGCGGCGCACTATCCAGTGTGCCACTGGGCTGGCCCGATTTGTGTTATTTTTAATTCTACTCTTCCAGGAACTTTTTGAAGTACCCTTGTGTATTCATATACATGACATCCATCTGAGCATCCTAAAATCTAAAGATGATGAGAGGTTATCTGGTGAAACAGTCTTACTTTACAGATGAGAAATAAAAGCATGTTAACTGAATTCCCCAAGTCACTATCTAGTTGTGGTAGGAGTGGGACTAGAAGCCAGGTGGCTCGAGCCTCATCTCTAGCCAACAATACTCCTTATTTTAGAGACAACTTAGGTCCTACTGATAATGCAATCCAGAGCTCTTGCCTCCAAGGTGAAAATGTTCATTCTGAACCACAACCCCCTGGGTCAGTGAAAACCAGTATTTTTGCCTTACTCTAATCCTGCTTTCATGCCTGAAACAAAGTAATTGAGTATACTTCTTTAGACCTGCTCATTGTTTGAGGTACCAACAGCTGTCACCTGGATGTCCTGTACTCTGCTTTATGCTCTCTTCCCCCATCCAGCTCCAAAACTCAGAGGTAATCTGGCATATAATTAATTCAGTGGAGAATAACAGTGAATCAAATGATGCAAGCACTTAATCACAGCGCGCACAAGGGAAACATAAGATAAACAGGCAAAAACTGGATTTTTTCATTAAATAATGTATGATACTTGATATGTATGATAAAATGTTTGCATGATAAATGCAAATGAAATGGTGTAAAATGTAAAGGCAGCATTAGTTTAGGAAATACGTAATAAAAGTTCTGTCTTCCAAAAATGAAAATGGAGCTTCTAGAAATTAACAGAATCACCTGAAGATGCAGTTATAGTGAAATTCCTCTGGACCACCTACTTCCCCATTTCATTCTCATATACTAATCCTTGAAGTCTTTACTTCTTAAAGATTTGTTTTTAATCAACAGCTTTCTACTATTGCCCATTCTCTTCCTAACAGCTCTTGTGTAAGAAGCATCTCAGAGCATTCCATCCTTCATACTGAACACCCTATCTCCAATGACAGCTATTAATGGAGTAAACAAAAAGCCTTTATTTCTAGGAAAATTTTTTAAAAAGGATTTCCTGTGAACCCACCTAATACTTGTAAAATAGAACGAAAAGGCACAGTTCCTCAATAAGGGAGAAGGCAGAACCACCTTTGGGAGGAGAGGGATTGGGAAATGTCACACATGTTCGTCACTGAATTTCAACTGAGTATCAAAAGAAAATCTTCCCATTTAAAATTACAAACAATTCTATAATTTATTTGCATTTATCTTGGTGAACTTCTGTGGGTATATTGATAATGTAAATTCCTGGCAGTGTATCAGAGAGTATATACATTTTGCACTTTGATAAAGATTTTCAAGTTGCTCCCCCAAAAGATTATAGCAATTTACACGACCAGCAATGTAGGTGCATGACTATGCCAGCTCTTAGTTATCAAATGTTTTTGATAGTCTGAGTCAACTGATTAGCCTGATCATTAAAATGAGATCTTGTTTTCACTTGTCATGTGCATTCCTTTAATTATGGGTAAACCTGACCATCTTTGATATGTAATCCAACCATACATATTTCCTTTTCTGTCAGCACCTTTTGACCCCCTGAAGTTGCAATCAGGACATAATTAAAAGGTGCCTAGATTTTTCAAACAGGTAATTTGCATGAGGAACTAATGGCGGGGTGTGTGTGTCAACTTTTTTTTTTTTTAAAGATGACCGGTAAGGGGATCTTAACCCTTGACTTGGTGTTGTCAGCACCACGCTCAGCCAGTGAGCGAACCGGCCATCCCTATGAAGGATCCGAACCCGGGGCCTTGGTGTTATCAGCACCGCACTCTCCCGAGTGAGCCACGGGCCAGCCCGTGTGTGTCAACTTTAATTAGGCTTCTATACTCCCCAGAAATGATTCCCTATAAAATTTTCCTCAGAAGTTTCTTTTCTTTTCTTTCTTTCTTTCTTTTTTTTTTTTTTAAAGATGACTGGTAAGAGGATCTTAACCCTTGACTTGGTGTTGTCAGCACCACGCTCTCCCAAGTGAGCTAACCGGCCATCCCTATATAGGGATCCAAACCTGTGGCCTTGGTGTTATCAGCACCACACACTCCCAAGTCAGCCACGGGCTGGCCCTCTCTCACAAGTTTCTACTGAACATAAAATATTTTCTTCCACCCAAGTATCGACCTAAGTAATCTCTGTTCTCTACTTATCCTCAGACTTCAACCAACCACTACACTTTTCATTAAGAGCAAATGAAAATTAAAGAACACATTTTAATCATATTTCCTGGGTTTATACAACTCAAATTGTCCTATTTACTTAACTGAAAATTAATATCAGATGGTTCAGCAAACCGATTTTAAAGTCAAAGTTAGGCTCCTAAGTATATCTGACCAGGAGAGGACTCACGGTACTCTTAAGTACTGAAGATTCACAAGCAGTTTACACATACACACCACCCATGTACTTCTTGCCCACTCTCTTTCTTCCTTCTTCCTCTCCCTCTCTCCTTCCCACCAAGTGGCTGACTCATAGACTTTTGAGCAAATAAACAGTTATTTTAAGGAATTAAATTTGGGGATGGTTGGTTACAAGGCAATAGATAACTAAGACGCTCTATTACATCTTTAACATCCCAATTCCTACCACTCTCCCCTCCCTTACTCTTCTTGTTCTAGTCATACTAAACACTTTCCTATTCCTTGTTCTAGCTGTATTCTCTGCCTCAAATGTTCATTCCTCAGCCAAATGGCTAACCTGCTCACTCTTCCAAGCTTTTCCTCAAATGTCTTTTTTATTTTATGTTTTAAGTTTTAAAATTTTTTATTCTTTTGGCAACTGGCCAGTATGGGGATCTGAACCCTTGGTTTGGTGTTATCAACACTGCGCTTTAACCAACTGAGCTAACCGGCTAGCCGAAATGTCTCTTTTTAAATGAGGTTCACACTTACTGTCCTATTAAAAACGGCAGTCTACCCCCAACCCCCAGCACTTCCAATCCCCATTACCCTGCTTTATTGCTTTTATAGCCCCCTCACTTTCTAACACACTCCATAAATCACTTATTAGTTTTATTATTTGTTGTCATCTTTCCCAACTAGAATGTAAGCTACAGGAAAGCAAAGGATTTGTCTGTTTTGTTCACCGATATATCCCAAGTCCATCCCAAACCTTAAACCCTGGCACATAGCACATACTCAGGAACTGTTGAATGAACAAATAATTGGTTTACAACACTCTCCATTTCAGATAGGAGAAGTTCTACACAGAACTGACATGTAATAATTTCTCATATGGATTAAAACAATCTATGACAAATGTTTTTAAGTCAGAGTTCCTGACCTTTTTTCCCTTCCAGCAGTCTTAAGGGACATAATACATTCTCATCAGCTCACTTGTTTTATTTTATTTATTTTATTTTATTATTATTATTTTTTAAAAGACAACCGGTAAGAGGATCTTAACCCTTGACTTGGTGTTGTCAGCACCACGCTCTCCCAAGTGAGCCACGGGCCAGCCCTAGTTCACTAATTTTAAACAGGAGAAGGCATTTTGACCACTGAGAATAGAGAAACACTGCAACTTTAAACAGTCCCCTCCTCTTCCCAGTTTTGTATACTTTCCATCCACCATTCAAATCACTACTCTAGCGATTTCTTTTGAGCAGTATTCAATTAAAAAGAAATTCTACTGTTACAAAATAATGTGGGCAGATCACTCACTGCCTTGTTCTTATGGGATCTGATCTTTATGTGGCACAAAGAGACCTAGGAAAGATG
The DNA here is from genome assembly GCF_000696425.1 of Galeopterus variegatus. Lineage (NCBI taxonomy): Eukaryota > Metazoa > Chordata > Mammalia > Dermoptera > Cynocephalidae > Galeopterus > Galeopterus variegatus. The sequence continues at coordinate 456,656 of NW_007727076.1, read as the reverse complement.
AGATTTCAGTCAAGTAGCAGTTTGAAAGTTTAGATGTGAGGGGAGTTTTATTATATCTTTCAAAAGTTTACTGTTAATACAGTGACAGTGCAACGTAGACAATGCCCATTTAAAAGATACAGCACCCATATACGACCATGGAATTCTACATAAATGTTCTAAATTGCCACTGTAAATTCTGGGCATTTATATAGAAAACTCAGGCAATATCAACATTGTCAAGAAACTGTCTGGAATGTTTACATTACATGCATGACTTTAACAAAAACATACAGACGTGTGGCATTGCAGGGTTACTGAGAAAGAAAATGGGAAATTATTCATCTTTAGAACTAGTCAACACCTGGAAATATTATCATTTTATATATTAAAATATAGATATGAATTCAACAAATGTAGAGTAGGTTCCTTAGTGTCCCACTTTTCTAAAGCTTTCCATTTATTTCCTAGAGTCAGCTACATCTTCCTCTCTCGAGTCTTCCTTCAAAAGGTGATTCTGTAAGTTAGAATGAACTCTTCACAAAGCATGCTGCCATCTCATGCAAAGAGGTCATATATGAACCCCAATCTATAGCAGTTTAATGTACCCCAGACAGTGATATTAAAAATTTCAGATGCTGTGGTCAAGTACATCATTTCTGAACATTTTAATCATGGTTTCAATGAGAATATTTTAGTTTACCAGAGTCAATGAAGAGTTCAAGTAAGAGAGAGAACATGAGTAGGTAAGCAAAGAAACAGTTTAATCTACAATCATTCATTCAGGTACTATTTTTTTTTTAAGCAAACTTTCTTTACTGTTATGAGTTAATGCAATCACTGGGTAAAATTAAGTTGACTAAAGATGTTTATATTTTATGTTTCCCTCTCCCTTCCCCCGCACCTGACAGTCAATAATGGAGAAAAAGGAGTTAACTTCAGTTTCACTATTAGTCTTTGCTCCCTACCCTTTTAGGGCTCTCCTAGTGAATTCTTTCCTTCTGACCACCCAATTTACTCTGGGCTAGCATCCTTAATAAAACATAGATTATTAATTGACCTTTTATAACCTCAGAACAAACAGAGATGTGGCAAGGTTTTTAAATCCAAGATACAGAACAAACAACAGGAAAAGAAGGTACAGACCAGAGGCACAAATCTGTTAACAAAGTTGGCATTTAAATTATCTACCATACAGCATAAGAGTAATTCAGTATCAAATTTCAGAGTGAAAAATCTGTTTGGATCTTATAAATCCACCTGCTCAACAGCAAACAATATTAATGCACACTAATTTGAGAATCAGGCAAAAGTATAAAGAATCATCTTTCCTTTAGCATGTATCTCTTAGAAAATATTTATGTATTATTTATAAAACCAAACTCAAAAAATCATGGTTGAAATCAAGCTATAGGCTAAGTTTTCTACTCAAGACTATGGATGAAATGTGAAAACGGTGGTTGTGTTGCATAAAGCTGGATCATCTTCCTATCCAGTTGTATTTCAGGGACTTGTTCTGCTGATCTGGAGACACAAATTAGCACTGAGATGTGTGTGTACTCCTTTACAATTCAGAAAATCATCAAGTCCCTGGGAAAAATACTTTGAAAACACGTAGCTGAGTAATAAGAACCTTTTTTTCTTAATGTGAGAAATATTTCAAATGGCTCTAACCCAAATTCCTATTTGTTATGAATGCCTGGCATCTTCAAATTTAACCCAAGCTTTTCCCAAGCTGCCAAAGGCAAACAAACATTTTTGTTCACTAAAAGAAACGTTTATTTTCCGGTAACCATTTAGCCTGTGAAAGTGAGGATGACATTACTCTGTGCTGAAGCAGCCCATCACACGGGGGGTCGGGACACTCCAGGATGGTCTGAGCATGCCTACACAGCCACTAGAGTACTCTCTGCATTCTGCTCAAATAGCTATAAGTAAAATGAACAACTAGGAAACACATTAACATGCTTCTCCATTATTGCAACCTCACGTGAGTCAATCCTAAAATAGAAAATGTCCCTGGCTGAGATCTATTACTGAAAAATGCTAAGTTTCAGCAGCTAAGGCCATTTCCTGTGTCTGTCTATTCAACCAGCCCCCACTTAAAGCTGTAGAACTATACAGGATTGAGGAGAAGATTTTTAAAAAGACAGATACACACACATATACAACATACGGTTTCCGAGGAGAGTGAGGGTTCCATGCTTGTGAGGGAGGAGGAGGAGGAGGAGGAATATGCCGAATAACCCTCAGGTTTCTCCCAGATTTGAACATGCTGTACTGTGGCATGAGGTCAGCGGAGACTGACTCCAGCCCTGTGAGGCTGAATTCTACCCTGACAAAGCAGTATCACTGTAATATGAAGCAAGAGGATTCAGGGCATGTTGGCAGCTGTACAGAATGGCTGTTCTAGAAAGTAATGACAATTCCAAAACAAGAGATCTATGCTGTCACATGAGATAATCTTCAGCCCAGTTAAGCAATGAGAACCAAAAATACTCTGAATCCCAAACACAGGCAGCTCAAAATATTAAAAGGTAGGAAAGAACTTTTCTCCTTGAACTTATTTTGTGTCTGAAAAAAATGAACAGGAAGTGGGAAATTTGAAGAACCACTGATTAATTTGATTTGTATCACAAATAATATACTGATTTTGACCTGAGATGAGGTAGTCTTCTGCTCCAGAACACTGTGACCTAGCTGAGAAACCCCCAAGCCCTCTCTGTCACTTCACCTTTACTATGGAGCAGGGAGAATATTCTAAAAATATTTCTTTTTTGGTAATGGATATATGCCAGAACTGAAGGTATGAAAGTATGGTAAATAATCTCATTTTTTCGCATGTACCCAAAAGGCAAACTTAGTGTATATCATTTCTTTTTAGTTCACCAAGAATATATATAAGTGTACCCTTAGAAATTCTTCCCTCAAATAGAAGGAACATTAAAAAAGGTCTTAAATAGGAAAGGGAGCCAGAATATTGAATTTCTATTAAAAGAAACAGGGCAGTGTAGATATTCCTTTACATTTTACAGTCTCTTTCACATTATGAAAATTCTTTTCTAGAGCAAAGGTGGCCCAGTAGCTTTTTAACAAAGATCTAGCCGGAAAACAGGAGTAAAGACAGGACAATGAAGATGAAACAAAAACTGCACGACAGCACCAACAAGAAGGTAAATCTGTAAGAACTTCCTCAAAAGTTCAGTATTAGCAAAGATTGGATGACATTAGAATTTTAAATAAATTGAAGATTTATCCTATGTCATGCTGTTTGAAAACAAGTCTTTTGAAGTTTTCTTGTCACATACAAAAATGTCCAAACACCCAAATATGTCCCACGAGGATCTTGATGCCAGGTCCCTGCCTACTTTTCCCATTTTTCCATCTCCTCTATATGAACACCGTGTTTCAATCATTGAACCACCCAATATTACCATCCAGGCAGGGAAATGGAATAACAGAGGTTACTAACTTGCCCAGAGTCAACTGGCTGAGTGGCAGGGCTGGGATTTAAAGCCACATGGTAAAGTTTTGACTTCACACTCTTACCTACTACATAGTTAGACTTATGGTAGGAACTCTATTTTTAAGGAATCACTGGAGACAACACAAGTGCCTCTGATAGAGGTCAGAAAGAGAGAGGAATTTGTGTCACTATGGGTTGGCAGGAAAGCTTCAAGAGAAGAGGTAGAACTTGAGCTGAGCTGTTCATTCAAATATTTGAGGCACTCTTCTGGGCTCTGGAGATACAGCAGAGAACAAATAAAATGCCTACATTCTAGCTGGGGAAGACAGCCAATAAATATTATATATATAAAATATACCCATTGGTGATAAATGCTATGAAGAAAAATAAAGCAGAATAAAGGGGACAGAGAATTGTGTGCCTCTCTGATAAAATAACATCTGACTGAAACCTGAATGAAAGGATCAAGCAAACCATGTGGGTATCTGGAGGAGGTGCTTCCGGGAAAGAGATCAAGTACAAGGGCTCTGAGACAAGAACGGGTTTGGTGTTTACAAGGAACACCAAGGAAGTTGGGTGAGCACGGGAGGGAAAGAAAAAATAAAGACAGAGAGGCTTGGCAGAGGAAAGCAGGGTCAGATTACACAGAGCATTGAAGACGACTGCGAGGAAGTCACTGGAAGTTTTGAGCAGAGTAGAGATAGGATCAGATTTAGGGTTTTGTTTTGTTCTGTTCCTTTGGTTGCAAAAAATGCTTTACTTCCATTTTGTCCAAGGCTTGGGAGAGGCCTCCAGGGTGGTTAAAAAGCTGTCTAGTGGCTGGAGGGTGAGGCTCAGTCAGAAGCCCTGATTCCAGATGCAGAGGGGCCCATCAAAGACCTCTGGAGGCTCCTACTCATACTTGAGGGTGAGCTCTTTAAAGACATACTCACCCAGCGTGGCCTGGGGGTCAATCGGCCTGCAGGGGTTAGTCAGGTAGTCGCCACCTTCTTGATGAGTTTCACCTCCTCAACTAGAAGTGGCTCTCCAGGAAGTCACAGTTGGGGGTCTGTGCAGACAGAACCCAGGGCATGAAGATCCAAAAGGGCCCAGGTTCAGTTCTTCTCCAGGGCTCACCCACTCATACTAGCAGGGAGCTGTGGCGGTGCTGGTTTTACAGCTTGAGGAGATGCTCAGCACCTTCACACTTCTCCTCAGCCAGCTCACAGAGAGGTGGTCCACATCCTCCAGAGCCATATCCTCGCAGTTAAAATAGAAGCCCAGAGAAAGGCAAGTGTAGGAGGCCTGCAGATGCAAATCCACCAGGGTTTTTGATGGTGGCCTCCAACTCAGTGGAATAATTTTGATGAATCTGGGAGCTCATGGTCGGTCGGCAATGAGGAGCTAACTACAAAAAAGATGCTGGTTGGCTCCTGAAGCAGGAGGTAGCTAAGAAGTTGGTCCCAGAGGCTGTGACTGGAGAGGAGGTTGGAGGGTGGTCGGTGGTCGGAGGTTGGGAGAGAGGGAGTCCCTGGGTTTCTTCTGTCCAAACACTGCTGAAGCAAGAGACAGATCCACGGGGCTGCTGGGCATAATGCTGATTTAGGTTTTAGCAGGATCACTCTGGGTAAAGAACAGACTACACTGATAAAGTGAGGAACAGGGTAGATATACGAACAGTGGTTAGGAGGCTATCATAGTAGTCCATGTAAGACAGCTATAGACACGTGCCTAGTACACGTTATCTGACATATGGAGGGAACAAAAAACAGGTCTGTTAATACATAATGGAAGTGGGATGGGGAAGGGAAAGAAAGAAAAGAGAGAAGGGAAGGGGAAGGGAAAGGAGAAAGAAAAAAAATAAAAGAAAGACTTCCCTTACAAGATACACTAGCTTTCCTTTCATAAATATTAGCTTGCCAATATTGGGTTTTAAAAGGAGATATACATCATTTGATTATTTATGGATTTCCAAATTTCTGATCAAGTTTTTTGGGAATCCACATTTGTACCCAAACACCTCATACATAATCTTACAATTTCTCTAATACAATTTCCCCATTCTTTAATAATCTATCAATAAAGACATAATATAGCATCGTATTATTTTTTTTTTATATCTGAGAAAAATATCACCAAGTAAAAAAATTGATACTAAGTAGTTTCAAAACAGGTAATTTTGAAATACTGGATATGCAGTTACCCATATGAATACATTTTGCTTTAGGTCATTTTATAGGGACCTGTGAAAAAGTAACCCACTTTGAACATAAATTTTTGTATTACATCTAGACTATCAAAGGAAATTTTGATTCTTCAAAATTTAAGGATGCATGGGAAACAGTGCCCAGAGAGGGGGTAAATTATCAATTAAAAAGGAACAACTGTATTATATTTCTGAGTTCTGGGCTTCTTTCCTAGTAACATCTTAACACAAAGCCAACAGAAGATAAGTCTGTGAAGACAGTAAAACATTCCCTTGGTGTATGGGTTTTAGCTCACTGCCAGAGGTAGGAAACATGAACTAATGTTTTTGTTTCCTTCTATGAAAAGAGGTGCATCTGATAAATTATATAAATATGTGCAGGTAGATAAGGTAAGCACTATATAGCTACAGACTTTAGGCCAAAAGTGAACAGGCATTAATAAGGGGAAAAAAGTGAGTCATACCTCATCTGCAGAGTAAAGGTATGACTAACAAAGGGATGAAACTTTTACAGCTCTAAATTACTTTCCTGAAAGTTCAGGACAAAATTTCCTAAGTGAAGGAGTCCTTTATTAATTTAGTCAATAAGTATTACTATGCATGAGGCACTGCTGTGGGCATTTACAGTTACAAAAATGATTAAGATAAACAGGTTTCTTACTCTCCACTGACTTTACATACAGATTATCTGCATTCTCAGACCACTATTCCTCAACATTTTCATAGTCTATGTATTCTCGCCAGTCTGGAATATTTTACTGTGCTTTACTTTCTGTAGTTTGTATTTTGAAAACATGAATTATACTGACTTTACTTTTTCAAATTATTCAGCTCTATCAGAAATTCTGATACCTAGAGTGTCCTAGAGATGATAAGAACCATCATTCAAACCAAATATCTCACTTTGTAGTGTAAAACCCAAGGCAAGGAAAGGAGAAGTGAAGGGTGCAGCTGTGGCCCCATCAGATCTAGAATCCATGTTTACTGAATCGCCACTTGTCTTCTTTCTACTACACCATGCTGTCGCCTCCTACAATCTTGTTCCTACTTCATGCATTTAACCGTGTCATACCAATCTGGTTTCTTACGTTGCCATTGCTGAGAAATGAATGAAAACAAGGAACAAAGAAATTAACGAAAACCAAAAACTCCTCAATTTCTGCAATGTACTCACTTTGCAGGTATGTTTCTGGTTTGGTATTCTTGCCTTATAGCTTCATCGTATAAATTCTCTGTGGAGGATTTTTTTGGACAAATGGCTTCTTTGGATGCTGTCTGACTGCATGATTAATAAGGTTCCTTTCCTGCCCCAGAATTAATTCTGAGACTGTCTGCAGTGCTATGTGACCTCTTTTGGAACCCCTTTCCCTGTAATGAGGATCAATAAATGGTAGAAGGAATTACGGGGGAAACTGATCAGGTACACAAAGAACGAATTCAGTGGGGGTTTCATTTTTCAAAATACAGATTTTAAATCTTTATAAATATGTGGGTCTGTAATCATCACGCTTACAGTAAAAGAATACATCTTCAACACAGTTTAAATAATCACGTTTACATATTTTTAAATAACAGCCAATCTTCTTCAAATACTCCCTCTTAGATACTGGAGTCTCTTAATGTTTTTGCTGAAGGAATATAGATAGTCCTGAAAGATCTGAAGTAAAGTTATGTTACAAAAATAAATAAGTAATAAATAAAACAAAAGCACTCACCATCTATGATAGACAGTAATTTGGAGGAGTGAGCCAACATTCCTGGTATTTGTGCCCTGTGGAGTTGTCTGCCCACACTGGCTCTGGGCTTGGTCATGTGACAAGCTATTGCAAATGGGGCATTATCAAGAATGATGCAAACAGAGACTTGGTAAGTGCTTGAAAATGGGGGATTGTTCTTTTTTTTTAAACACACTCTGGAACACAGTTGTCATGTGGCAAAAAAAGCCCAACTAGCCGTGTAGAGAATACTAAGAGTAGGAGGACTGAGGTCCCAGGTCAAGAGCCACAGCTAAACTCTGAGTCAGCAGCTAATATAAAAGACCAGCATGTGAGTGAGACCACTCGGACCTTCTGGTCATCCTAATATCCCAGCCAACATGATGTAAGCCAGGAGAAGGACCTGGTTAACCCATAGAATTAAGAAAAATAATAAATTTTACTTTAAGCAACTAAGTTTTTAAAAAATTTCTGAAATTAACACCACGAAACTGATGTTCCTCAATTTACAATGGGTTTTCCTCCTGATAAGCTCACTGTAAGTTGAACATACTAAGTTGAAAATGCATTTAACGGCTGGCCTGTGGCTCACTTGGGAGAGTGTGGTGCTGATAACATCAAGGCCACAGGTTCGGATCTCTATATAGGGACGGAAAAAAAATGCATTTAATACACCTAATGTACCGAACATCATAGCTTCACCTAGTTTACCTTAAATGTGCTCAGAACACTCACATTACACCACAGTTGGGCAAAATCATCTAACACAAAGCCTATTTTATAACCGAGTCTTCAATATCTCGTGTAATTTACTGAATACTGCACTGAAAGTTAAAAAAAAAAAAAAATGGTTGCATGGGTACTGAAAGTATGGTTTTTATTGAATGCATATCATTTTTGCACCATTGTAAAGTCTAAAACTCCTAAGTTGGGGACCATCTGTATTCTTAATATAACTCCTATGTCAGATGTGTAATTTGCATATTTTTCTCCTGAACTGTTGCGTGCCTTTGCATTCTCTTAATGGCTTGTTTCACTGACACAGATTTTCCCTGTGTTGTTATAAATGTTTCATAGCTTTATGTTTTACAAATAGGTTTATGATTTACTTTGTGTTGTTTCTATATAAGGTGTGAGAGTTTCACTTTTTTTGCATATGGATTCCCAACTTTTCCAACACTCTTTTTTTGAAAACACTGTCCTTTCTCCATTGAACTACCTTTGTACGTTCATCAAACAGGAGTTGGCAATATTTATGAGGTTCTATTTCTGGACTTTCTATTCTCTTCCATTAATCTATGTACCTGTTCTTTTGCCAAGATAATGCCCTCTTGATTACTGTAGATCTACAGTAAATCTGAAAACTGGGTAGAATAATTCACTTATCTTTGTTTTTCTTTTCCATTATTGGTTTGGCTATTCTAGTTCCTTGGCCTTCTATATACTTTTGAGTTAATAAGCTTGTCTTCAGCTGCAAAAAATCTTGCTGAGATTTCTGACTGGCATTAAATTGGTGTTAAATCTATGGATCAGTTGGGGAGAAATGACATCTTTACTATGCTGAGTCTTCCAGTCCCTGAATACAATATATCACTCAACTTGTTTAGGTCTTCTTTAACTTCTCTCATCAGTGTTCTACAGTTTTCAGCACACAGAACCTGCACATGATTTTTAGATTTATACCTAAGTATTTTTCTCTTGCTGCTTTTATAATTTATACTTTTCTTGGGGATGGGGAGATTCTAATTGTGCACTGCAAATACAGAACATAGAAACTTAATCGATTTGTTTGGGTTGTATTGTACCTTGAAACCTTGATAAACTCACTTATCAGTTCTAGGAATTTTTTTTGTGGATTCCTTGGTTTTCTACACAGACAGTCACGTAGCCTGTGAATGGGGGCAGTTTTATTTCTTCCTTTCCAATCTGTACGTCTTTTATTTTTCTTGCTTTACTGGCAAGGTCTTTTACTGGTGATGTTAAATAGCAGTGGTCAGGTTGGAAATCCTCACCTTATTCCCAATCTTAGAATGAAAAGATTCGGTCCTACGCCATTAAGCATAAAGTTAGCTGCAGCTTAAAAATGTTTTCTTAAATGCTCTGTAACGAGTTGAGGAAGTTCCCTTCTATTCTAGTTTGTTCAGAGTTTTTTTTTTTTTTTTTTTTTTTTTTTTTTTTTTAAAGATGACCGGTAAGGGGATCTTAACCCTTGGCTTGGTGTTGTCAGCACCACGCTCACCCAGTAAGCCAACCGGCCATCCCTATATGGGATCTGAACCTGTGGCCTTGGTGTTATCAGCACCGCACTCTCCCGAGTGAGCCACGGGGCCGGCCCCAGAGTTTTTAATAATAAACACGCATTGAATTTTTTCAAATACTTTTTCTGTATCAATTGATATAGAAAATCACATGATTTTGCTTCTTTGGACTGTTAATATTGTCATTTACATTACTTGATTTTTGAATATTGAACTGGCATTGCAATTTTGATATAAACCCCACTTGGACATGTCGTATTATTCTTTTGGGGGGGGCAGCTGGCTGGCATGGGCATCTGAACCATTGACCTTGGTGTTATCAGCACCATGCTCTAACCAACTGAGCTAACTGGCCAGTGCCCTATTCTTTATATACACAGCTAGGTCTGGTCTGCTAGTATGAGGGATACTGGTCTTGTGTTGCTTTTTTGTACAGCTCTTGCATGGGTTCAATATCAGGGTAATACTGGCTTCTTAAAATGAGTTCCCTCTCTTCTGTTTTCTGGAAATGCATGGTAGAATTTGCCAGTGAAACCATGGAGATATTTCTTTTTCAGAATATTTTTAACAACAAATTTCCCTTCTTTAATAGTTATAGAACTATTGAGGTTATCTATTTCATCTCAGGTGAGTCTGGAAGTTTGTTGTTAGAGAATTCAGTCCACTTCATTGAAGCTGTTGATTTATGTGCACAGAGTTTTTCATGGTAGTTCCTTATCCTTCTGATGTCTATGGGGTCTGTGGTGATATCCTCTCTTTCTGGATATTAGTAATTTGTGTCTTCTCTCTTCTTTGTCATCATTTTAATCTTTGCCCATTTTAATCTTTTTTTAAGAACCAGCTTTTGTTTTCATTGATTTTTCAAAAAATTTCATCGACTTCTGCTTGTTATTTCCTCCCTTCTGTTTGCTTTGGGTTTTTTTCTAGTTTGTTAAGGTTGATGCTTAGATTACTGATTTGAGACATTTCTTTTCTAATATAAGCATTTAATGTTATAAATTTCCCTCCAAGTACTACTTTAGCTGTATCCCACAAATTTTTCAGCTCAGAATATTTTCTAATTTCCTTTGAGACTTTCTCATTAACTCATGGATTATATGTAAGTATGTTGTTTACTTTCTAAATGTTGGGACATTTTCCTGTTGTCTATATATTATTATTTCCTAGTATAACTTTCCTGGGTCAGAGAATATTCTTCAGATGATTGAAATTCTTTTATATTTATTTCAGGTTAGTTTTATGATACGTGATATGGTCTATCTTTATGAATGTTTCCTAGACACTTGAAAAAATATCTATTCTGCTGTTGTTTAAAGTATTTCATAATGCAGTTGGTGGAAGGTGTTACTTAGTTCTTCTACATCCTTGCTGATTTTCTGCCTACTGGGTTCTACAAATCAATGAGGAGTGTTAAAAGTCTCCAACTGTAATTGCGAATTTATTTCTCTTTTCATTTCTGTCAGTTTTTCTTCAAGTGTTCTGAAGCTCTGTTGTTAGGAGAGCACTTAGTGGTATATGTGAATACAGTTTTAGAACTTTTAAGTGTTCTTGGTGAATTGGCCCCTTCGCCCTTATGTAATATCTTTATCCCTGGTAATTTTCTTTGCTCCAAAATCTACTTTATCTGATTTTAATAGAAGACATTCCAGTATTCCTTTGATTAGTGTTTTCATGGTATATCTTTTTCCATCCTTTTACTTTTAACATATTTATATCATTATATCTGTAGTGAGTTTTTTTTTCATACAAGAAGAATATAATCAGATTTTTAAAAAAAATCCAGTCTGACAATGTCATTTAATTGTGTCATTTAATTTATATTTAATGGAAATTATTTATGTGTTTGGATTCAAGTCTCCCATCTTATTATTTGTTTTCTGTTTTTCATTCCATTATTTTCTCCTTTCCTGTTGACTTTTTTGTTACTTGAACATTTTTTAGTATTTCACTTTATCTATTGTATTTTGAGTAAAATTTTTATAAAGTTTTTTTTAAGTGGTTGCTCTAGGTATCACAATATACACGGGTAACTTCTCACAGTCTATTTAAAAACAATATTTTACCACTTCAAGTGTATAAATTTTACCACCACGGGGGCCGGCCCGGTGGCGCACTGGATAGTGCGCCGCTTGGGAAGTGCGGCGGCGCTCCCGCCCGAGGGTTCGGATCCCACATACAGACCGGTTCCCGCTCACTGGCTGAACGAGGAGCGGGAGCAACGCCGAGGGTTGCAATCCCGTTGCCGGTCCCCGGTCCGGTACGGGGGCAACACTGAGGGTTGCGATCCGTTGCCGGACACGGAAAAAGACA
>NW_007727076.1:437717-444680 GCF_000696425.1 Galeopterus variegatus | reverse complement strand
GCCGCTTGGGAAGCGCGGCGGCGCTCCCGCCCGAGGGTTCGGATCCCACATACAGACCGGTTCCCGCTCACTGGCTGAACGAGGCGCGGGAGCAACGCCGAGGGTTGCAATCCCGTTGCCGGTCCCCGGTCCGGTACGGGGGCAACACTGAGGGTTGCGATCCGTTGCCGGACACGGAAAAAGACAAAAGACCAAAAAAAAAATAATAATAAATTTTACCACCACGATATGTTCTTTTATCGTCCCCCTTTATGTATTACATCTATCATCATACAATGTTATAATTTTTTGAGGGAAGAACTCTAGAGGAATATTAAAAATTTACCCAGATATTAACTATTTCTGTTGCTCTCCCTTCAGGAGATGCTCCAAGTTTCATTCTGTCCTAAGAACTTCCTTTTAGTTTTCCTTCATCTGAGAATGGCTACTTCACTCATTGCTGAAGGGTATTTTTCCTGGATAAAAAATCCTGAGTTGACAGTTTTTTTCTTCCAGTACATTATGAATGTAATTCCACTTCCTTCTGGCCTCCAAGATTTATACAAGAAATCTACAGTCATTTGAATAGTTATTCCCCTATAAGTACTGCATCATTTTTCTCTGACTGCTTTCAAATTTTTTCTTTGACTTTATGTTATGATAGTTTTAGTTATGATGTGTCTGGATGTGGGTTTGTCTTTATCCTGTTTAGGGTTTTCCTGAGCTTCTTGAATCTATAGGTTTATATCTTTTTGCCAAATATTGGAAGTTTCTAGGCATTATTTCTTCAAATCAATTTTCTATACCACTCGTTCTCCTCTCCTCTGGAACTCTGATGACATGAATATTAGAGCTTTGGCCAGTGCCCAACAATTAGACCTTCCATCATTGTCCACAAGTTTCTCTTCATTTTGTTTTTTTCCACTTGGGATAATTTTTACTTATCTCTCCTCATGTTCACTGATTCTTTTCTCTGTCATCTTCATTCTATTATTGATTCCATTCAGTGAATTCTTTTTCAGTTATTGTATTTTTCAGGGGTTTTTTTCGTAAATAGTGAAATAAAACATATTTCTTATGGTTTTGGAGGTTGGAAAGTCCAAAGTCTAGGGAAGACATCTGGTGAGGGCCTTCTTCAATGCAGGGTGTCACATGATGAGAATGGGTAGCCTCTGGGCAGTTCCTTTCTTCAGTCGGCTGCAAATGCTTGCTCCTTTGGCAGTCACAGAGAAGTCCTGCCAGTGGTCTTCCACTGTGGGCTTGTATGGTGTACTCCAAAGCCTTCCTCTCTCCTGCAGACTCCAAGCAGGTTTATGCAAAGGGAGCCTTCTTCTCTCCTGCAGACTCCAAGCAGGTTTATGCAAAAGGTGCCACTAAGGCTTCAATCCATGTACAGCAACCACTCCCTGCCCCCTACCAAGGTGGCTCAGAAGTGAACAGAGTAGCTCAGAAGTAGCCAGAGATCAGAACAACAGGCACCTCCCTACACTCTCTTGCACCTTCACGAACTCTGTGGCTCTCTCCTCCTGTTCCCCCAGTTCCAGAGGTCCCAGGTTGGCAGTTTATTTATTTATTTGGCTAGCTGGTTATCAACACCACTCTCTAACCAACTGAGGTAAGTCTTTGCTTTTTAATAGCTGTAAATTGGTTACATGTGGGGAGAAGCAATGCTGGGCAATTGTCTATTCTGCCATTTTGATGAATGTATTTTTCAGACCTAAAATTCCCATTTGGTTCTTGTTTAGATCTTTTTTTTTTTCCCCCTGAGACCTTCTATTTTTCTGTTCACTTCAAGAGTTTTTGCTTTCTTGCTGGAACATTTTTATAACAGCTACTCCAGTGTCTCTGTCAGATAATGCTCTCTTTCTTGCCACCAGCATCTTTCGGCTGACTTTTTTCATGTGATTGAATTTTCTGTTTTCATATGCCAAATAATTTTTTTACTGTATCCTGAACTTTTTTTTTTTTGACCGGTAAGGGGGGAGCAACCCTTGGCTTGGTGTCGTTTGCACCGCGCTCAGCCAGTGAGTGCTTCCCAAGCGGCGCACTATCCAGTGCGCCACCGGGCCGGCCCCCTTTGATTGTTTTTGTGAGTTGATTCTCCAGTTTTTTTATATACCAAATAGTTTTTTAAAACTATATCTTGGACACTTTGAACACTGTTATATTTAGAGGTAAGCAGCTGACATAGAGAGGGAAAAAAGCAGTCAGGGTTCATTCCACACTCCTGGGACAGCTCCACTCCTGCCCTTAGAGTTTTAGGCTCCTTCTAGACCCCAATCTGCTGTCACCACAGGATTGCTTGAGGTTTATCATGCAAGAGAACAGAAAAAAGAAAAACTAAAAAGAAACATAAAGACAACCAATATGTTTCTGTAATTTCTTTTTCTTAAAAGATGACTGGTAAGGGTATCTTAACCTTTGACTTGGTGTTGTTAGCACCACACTCACCCAGTGAGCTAACTGGTCATCTCTATATGGGATCTGAACCCGTGGCCTTGGTGTTATCAGCATTACACTCTCCCGAGTGAGCCACGGGCTGGCCCAATGTTTCTGTACTTTCACTGAGTATTATTATAATATTCCTTTCCTGTTCTTTGAACCAGAACTGAGGGCTTCTCTTAAGAGTTCTCTCTATCCACGTTAATTCCGACTTCTATGGGTTTTTGGCTGTGTAGGGTTTAGGCCCAGAGTGGGGGAAATGATAAATTCAGCCCTGTTTCAGTAGTATTTCAAAATCTGTTATTCTTTTCCAATCCCCTTTTACAATGTACCTTTCAGAGTCCTCAAATACCTGCTCCATGCCAGGTGTCATAGATGAATTCAGTGGGAGAAACAGGGTTAAGCGTGTGTGCTCCCATAACCAGAATCTTAAGCCACCAAATTCTGAGGTTGTTTGTTACACAGTAATAGATAACTGGAATATAATACAACTCAAGAAGCAATCACTTAAGAACTGTATACATGAAATAACACATCCTTTATACCTTTTCTCTAGAAAGGTCACCAGATAACTATTAGGCAGCTGCTACTGGTTCAGTGGTAGACTATTCTCTGCTTTCTTACCTTGGCTCCTAAGAAAGACTCAGTTTCCTTATTGCAGTAATGAAAATGATAGCAATGAAAACTATGGAAGCCTCTTACTTAGCAGATGTGTGTTTATTCTGCTGTCAAACATAATTTGTCAGTAAGAGTTCTGACATCTCATTTTTTCATGCCCTGACTGATCATCTGTCAGAAGAGCTAAGAAAATCATGGGAGGAAATTGGAATGACAAGGATAAATTTGGAAAGTGAAAATGCCTTACGGGAAAAAATTCTCCCCAGTTATTCTTGTATAGAATTCCTAAAGAAGGTTTTCTAAATGCTGTCAAAAACAGAATATTTCACCAGAAAACAGCATTTCATTCAGAATAGCCTCCCAACCTGTTTGCATAATTAAGCTCTGATTTTTTCCTGAGGGAAAAATCTAGGATGTCAATCAGTTTCACTGGCTTTCAAAAGCTTTGCCCAACATAAGCAAATCACTATGTAGAAAGAAACTATGTTGATATCATTTCACACCTACAGACGGGCAAAAATTTGAAGTGCTTGTAATGATGTGGGTCAATGGGAACTTTCAGACACTACTGACGGGAGCTTAAATTGGTACGATCACTCTGAATAACAATGAAGATGAATATACCATATAATTCAGTAATTCCATTCTTAGGTATACTAGAGAAATTCTCATATATTTGCAAAAGGAGACATGTTCAAAAGTATTCATTGTTGCACTGTTTATGAAACAATGAAATACTGGAAACAATCTATATATCCATTTATAGGAAAATCAATCTATAAATTGTGGTATATTCGTAAAATAGAATATTGCATAGCAATTAAAATAAATAGATCAGAACTATGTGTATCAATATGAATAAGTTTCAAAAGCATGATGTTGAGTGAAAAAAGTTAAAGAAATTTTCTGTATACCAGTGGTCTTTAAAAAGTTCATGGGAAGATTTGTATTATATTTTAATTCTATTTTTCCACAAACTTTATGAAGCACCCGTGTGTTTGTGTGTGTGTTTAGAGAGAGGGAGAAAGATTTACATAAAATGTAAAAGAGAGAATCATTTAGCACCATGTAAAATAATACTGTATTTATAGATACATGTATATGCAATACAAATATATGAACATACTCGTATATGATAATGAAAAACACTAAATTCAGGATAGTAGATGTCTCTGGAGAAGAGCCACAAAAAATAAACTACCTGAAGCAAATACAGCAAAATACTAAGTTTAAAAAAGCTTGATAATGGTCCTTAGGTGTTTGTTATGTTTGAGATATTTTTCAATTTAAGAAAAAAATCGAAAAATCCTATTTTTCTGTTTGAGATATTTTATAACACAAAAAGCAAAAAGAAAAAATTATGAGTACATATGAGGGTACTTCAAAAAGTTGAGCCTGAAGGGCCAGCCATGGCTCACTTGGGAGAGTGTGGTGCTGATAACACCAAGGCCATGGGTTCAGATCCCTATGTAGGGATGGCCGGTTGGCTCACTTGGGAGAGAATGGTGCTGGCAACACCAAGTTAAGGGTTAGGATCCCCTTACCGGTCACTTTAAAAAAAAAAAAAAAAAAAAAAAAAAAAAAAAAAAAAAAAAAAAAAAAGTTGAGGCTATGTATCTCTTGCAGGCAACTGTAAGCAGGTGACATGCTCCAGAATCACCATGTTCAGTTGGGATCTACTGGCACAAATGCCAAACTATCAATTCTACTGACTTCTCTGTATCTACAGGACATGTCTATATCCCCTACGGAGCCTGCCAGAATGCTATACTATCGACTCATTCAGGATCATGAAGACTAGCAGTAATTCTATCACACAATTTTCTAATACTTTAGTTACTTATCCTTTTATGCTAGTAGTATAACGTTAGGCAAAAAACATGCCTAGGCAGTTCAATCATTATAATGCAATTTCTTCTCCACTAAAAAATGAAGGTTGGACTAGCAGTGATAACTATTCTTTTCAAGTATGAGCACCCAAGTCTCTCTTTTTTCTTTTTATTATAAAAATTTTCAAATATACAGAAGAAATGGGGAAAAATGTTACAATGAACACTCATTTACCTACCACCTAGGTTCAATAACTGATAACCTTCTGCCATATTGCTTCACCTTCACACACACACACACACACACACACACACACACACACACACACACAGCTAAACCACTTAAAGTAAATTAAAGTACACATGATACTGCACACTGCTATGGGTCTGTATGTTGGTGTCCCCCCAAAATTCATATGCTGTAACCTAATACCCAGTGAGATAGTATTAGAAGGTGTGGCCTCTGGGAAGTGGTTAAGTCACCGCGGCTCACCTTCATGAATGGGATTAGTGTCCTTATATAAAAGGCTTGAGGGAGTTTCTCTTGTGCCTTCCACCATGTGAGAGCACAGTAAAAAGGTGCCATCAACAAGAAATGGGCCCTCACCAGATACAGAATCTGCTGAATTCCCAGCCTCCAGAACTGTGAGAAATAAATTTTTGTTGTTTATAGATTACCACATAAGGTATTTCGTTATAGTGGCCCTATGAACTAAGATACACACCAAAATACTTCAGCACATATCTCCAAACTTTAAAGCCATTCTCCCAAATAACTACAATACCATTGTCACACCTACTAAATTTACCATAATTTCCTAATATCATCTAATATCCAGCGATATTGAAAGTTTAAATATATACAAACTTACAGATGATAGAGATTATAGTTTTAATAAACACTGACTGAAAAATACTTGTGGGACATATGGACTTAGTTCCACTGTCACCGTCTAAGCCCAAAGGCTACTTGTCTATGATTCATATGTTTTAGAACAGGAAAAGCTATATAAACTCCAGAATGGTATTTTCTTATTAAAAGAAAGAGAGCTTTCATTTTTCACATTTTGTTCCTCAGCTCTAATGCTGTACATTTCAGAGGGCACATCTCTGCTCAGGTGTTACATTAATTAGGAATATTGAGGCCTGGAATAGATCTTCATATATTATTACACAATTCTATTGCAATACCAATTACTAATTCATAATCCACCTTATTTCCAAAAAGAAATTTGAGATAACTTGTAAAGTTTAGGTGTAAATTTCTATGTCAATAAAGGCTGCAATTAAAGAACAAAAGCTATGTCAGGGGATAGGAAGACAGAGAATTAAGCTAGTAACATAGACTAAGGCTAGTTACTGCAAATGAACACTTTTGAGTTTTCTGGCAACCAATGCAAAAATGGAGATATAATAGTTTCACTGTATTTTTTTCATTAGCTTTTCATAAAAAGTGCTTAAGAATTTATCAGCACACTTAAGTGGAGGAGAAATCTGCATGTGGACTTTTATATAAGAAAAATTGACTAACAATTAAAATCTTTAACAATGATTTTATAAAATATGGAAAAACGTCCTTTGCGGATGATTCTTATATCCATCTATAACAGAAACCAAGGGCTTATTATAAAATCATAGTTCGGTGAGTGAATTTCTACATGAGCTAAAGGAACATAGTTTAGTTCTGCAGATTTCTGGTAACATGATTTGATACTGAAAGAGGAAATCTAAGCAAAAGATAGGTAGCACGTTCTTCAGCTTAATATTGCTAAATATCAGAGATCTAATCTGGGTTTTTTGACAAAGGTTGATCAGCACGTAATACAAGGTTGAGCTCATTGGTGCGTGGTCTGACAATCAGTTTACAACCTCCACGTAGTAACAGCCTAAGAATTTTTTTCCCCAATTTTACTTTCCCTTCACATCAAACAGGTTCAATGTCCTGTTGCATAAGGTAATGAAAGCAGCAAAGATTCTGGAAACACAGGTGGTCTAATTTCAGATTCATTGATCTTAAACACTACATAGGGGTAAACTAGACTTAAGAATCAAACTTTTTTTTTTTTTTTTTTTTTTTTTTTTTTTTTTTTTTTTT
>NW_007727076.1:425831-437398 GCF_000696425.1 Galeopterus variegatus | reverse complement strand
GGGATCCGAACCCTCGGACGGGAGCGCCGCCGCGCTTCCCAAGCGGCGCACTATCCAGTGCGCCACCGGGCCGGCCCAAGAATCAAACTTTTAGTTCTACTCCCCATCATTTATTAAGTGCACATGCAAAATGAGCACAAAGCATTAGGTTTCTTTCAAATAATGTTTCTCTTCTCAACCATTCTTTCTTTTGAATCCCAGTCCTTTCATTTCTGAGAAGCAGAGCAGTGTAAATGAAAACAGCTCAGGACTTTGTGATTGCTGAGACTTATTTTTTTTTAACTTCATCTTCAAGTGCTTCAGACTGCCTTGCACAGAGCATGGGATACACACACACACACACACACAAACACACACACAAACACACACACACACACACACACACGTTACTTTTCCTATCCCATACTTCCATCTCATACTATTCTAGACACCAATCACCACAGATTTCTATGCAGAAATAGAAAGTCTGCCAATCAGAATTAGAATTCAAAGTTCTTTGCTTCCCCTGTGCCAGCTGACGACATCTCCAACAGCTAAACTTTACCTGAGAGAAGCATGCCCACTTCTTGACAACTTAGCAGCAGCAGTTGCAGCAGCAGGATAACAAGTAAAGCTTGCACTCTGTATTTGTCTAAAAGTCAATGGCACAGGGTAAATCAATGAATAAATTGTTCTGTTCTTTTCTTGTACTTATCTTTTTTTTGGTATGACTATTAGGCTTATATTCCCAAATAATGTTTCCTAACTCATGGGAGTTCTTAACACAACAATGGGAAGGATAAGAAGTATGCAAGGGGCCCAGAAACCAGAGCTAAGAAGCAATTAAGAGATGCTTAGTTCTATGTATATTTGTACATATATATATATATATATATATTTTTTTTTTTTTTCCTTTTTTGTCTTTTTTACTGGGTAACGGGATCGCAACCCTCGGTGTCGCGCCCGTACCGGGGACCGGCAACGGGATTGCAACCCTCGGTGTTGCGCCCGCACCACGCTCAGCCAGTGAGCGGGAACCAGTCTCCATATGGGATCCGAACCCTCGGTGGGAGCAAGCGGTGCACTCTCCAGTGCGCCACCGGGACGGCCCTATATTTGTATATTAACCACAGGCCTTTTATTGATGGGTGAGAAGAGTCTTTAAAGACTATGAATATGAGAATTAATTCTAAGAAATTACCTCTTCATAGTTCAAAGCAAAGTCTACCCATTTCCATAAGCTACAGTCTATTTTGGCCCCTTGTACTTCTGCTCCCCACTGTAGTTTCATTACCTCACTGGTCTTCTGTCTTTCCTTTGACTCCTGAACAAAAATCTCAGAGATCCCAGCACACACAGATAAACTATTACATGGCCATGCTTCATAATATCCAGCTCTTCTAGGACTTATAAGTTAATCAAATGAGATATATCTTTGATCTTATTAACATATGGCACTGTTCCACCACACCTCTGAATCTCAGGACTCATCACCCCTTAGGACTTACATCTTAAGTATTCATATGTCGAATAATTTAAATCTCATTGCTAATACCCTGTTCCCTCTCCGTCTCCCATCCACCAGGATCTATTATCTTTCAAGCCAAAGCCTCGATGGTATAAAGAAATCAGGCAAAACTGGGTTAGAATCACAGCTCTATTGATTATTGACTGCACAACTTTGATAACCACTGAACATGGGTTTCTTCTTCATCAAAACAAGGATATAGCATCCCTTGCAGAACTGTTTTGAGTAGAGACACAGGTACTGTCAGCCGCTATACTACTTCTACTCTGAATAATTTCCAAATTTCAAACATAATAATCCCTTCTATCTAGGACCATACTTGGAGCCCCACAGGGGTGGTGAGGTAGGAGGACATGGACTGATGCTGGGTAGATGGACTGACAGACAGGCAGAAGCTGTGCCAGTGACCCAGGTGGGCGAAGTTCTGTATAGAGCTAAACCAGCCAATCCTGCCCAACATGTGCAAATGGAAGTGGCCCCGGGGATGCTGGAAGACCCTTGTTGCTGAGAAGCCCTCTAGTCAGCTCCACAAGGGGGCCGGGTACTCGGGATTCTTGTGGGACGCGGTAGCCAGCATGGAGCTGAGAGACGCCGCCTTGCAGGAGAGCTTGCCCAGCAATGGGCACGGGAAGCCCACAGGCCCCAGCTCACATCTCGGAAAGCTCAAGGTGGGAAGTAATGACTTCACCCTTGTTAACAATTACCTGGCAGCCCTGACCCTCCCAGGGGGCGAGAATCCAAGCAAGAATTACAGCGACGGCCACTGGATGGCGAGCTTTGCCCAGACCCTGAAGGAAACCCTGAAAGCCATTGTTTCTGAAGCATACTCACATCAAGGAAAAAAGATTTGCTGGTGTCTTGGATGCATTATGATTTCACATATAAACTGCTTTCCTTAAAGCCTCCCTTGCACGGTGTGATAGAAATGCTGCTCTCTGTGGTAACATGGATTCCCTGAAGTGAACTTGTGACAAGGAGTGTCAGGCACAGGCCATGCTTTCCTTAAAGCCTCCCTTGCACGGTGTGATAGAAATGCTGCTCTCTGTGGTAACATGGCTTCCCTGAAGTGAACTTGTGACAAGGAGTGTCAGGCACAGGCCGTGGGAATCCTATGGAGCCTAGCTGGGGCCCATTGTTCTTTCAGAACTTCTCCTCACTTTGGAAAATACTTACTTCATAACTATCCCACTTTCCCTAGGGCAAACAGACTGTGGGAGAAAAGTCAAGAGAAAACCTTTCACTTTGACCCTGAATTTACTTTGTGGTTCTTACTTACACACAAATAGTTCACTTCTGCTCGTGTTTCTCTGGCAGCCTCTTGTTAATCTGGCTCAGGAAACTTGAAGGGAACTGAGCTACATGTGAGGTGGCCCATGCCAGGCACTTAAGGTACTGCCTCTAATCCTGACAACACCCAGGAGGAAACAATCTGTTCTCACCTACAAGTCTTGCCCATGTCACTGAACTGGGAAGGGGCAAAGCTCGAATTTTGTGCTCAAAGTCACCCAGCTGTTTTCCTTTAGAAGTATGTCCAAGAACCACTGTTTTCAAACATTCTGCTTTGTAGGGTTTTGTGTTGTTTGCGGTTACTCCCTGTGACTACTCTTCCTCCCAGTTAAAAATAATTGGGGGAAAAGGAGACAAAATTATCACTGCCTTTAGAGAATAAGACTGTCAGTTTGTTACACTTAAAGTCAGAAGAAAAAAAAAATTACTCCCAGTAAGAGAATTAAGAAAATCGGCTAGTTACAAAATAAAAATACAAGTATTAGCACCTTTTGATATACATAGCCAGTTGGAAAATATAATGGGAGAAAACTAAACAAAGATCCCATTCATAATAAAAATCAAAAATATGAAATACTTAAAAATTTGGTAGTAAAACAAGGAAGACTATAAAACTTTACTGAAGAACATAAAGAAAAAAAGACGTGAATAAACAGATAAACACAGTATATTGTTCTTGGGGGAGAAGACTCAACAGTTCAGGGTATCCATCCTTCCCACGTCCATGTGTAGGTTTGCTACACATGGTCTCAGCTGAGCTTTTTAACATCTTTTGTGTGGTTCCCAAGCCCATCTGCCCCTGAGAGCTTTAGGAAATGCTGAGGATCAGGCCACCAGGGACACTAACTCAGAATCAGTGAGTGGAACCCCAACTTCTGGGAGTGAGGTTCAAGCATTAATATTTTTGAAGCCCTCCATAACCCAAGGGATTTTTAGAGAGCCCCCCTCTTACTTCAATCAGATCAGCTCTACTCTTACCCATTCTACTTTTGAGGCTTCTTATCAGATTTCATTTATGAAAAGGAATCCCTCATTTGAAAAAGAAAAGATGTTTGAAAATTGCTGATTTGAACCAGATTCATCTCTAATATATTGATAAGTAAAAAAAAATAATAAGGTAGGAACTCATAGGTAAAGTTGCTATCATCTGTGTGAAAATAAATATACCTGTCTGCTCATATATGTGTAGAATATCCAGAAGGAGACCCAAGGAACAGGGAATGGCCTCCTCTGGCCAGCCAAGGATGGGAATGTTAAATAAAATTAATGTTATTTATTTATTTTTTTTAAATCCCTTCTATGTGTCTGGCTCTTTACAAAGATTTCCAAAATAACTGATTTGACATTGTCTCCATTTTACAAAACAGGAGGTTGAAGCTTACACAATGTAAAGGTTAATTCTAGATGTCAACTTGGTTAGATGAAGGAATGCTGGGAAACCTGGTAAAGCAATCTTTTCAGGTGTGTCCATGAGGGTGTTTCCAGCAGAGTTTAGTATTAGAGTCCGAGTGGCCTGGCTGTGAAAGACCCACCCTCAATGTGGGTGGGAACCATCCAATTCGCTGGGGGTCTGGAGAGAACAAAAGACAGAGGAAAGAGGTGAAGCTCTCTCTCGATCCGCTGGAGCTGGGATACACTCTTTTCTCCTGTCCGTGGACATCAGAGCTCAAGACTCTTCAGCTTTTGGGTTCCAGAACTTACACCAAGGACACCATCACCTTCTCTGGTTTTGAGGCCTTTGGACTTGGACTGAGCCACGCTACCGGCATCCAGTTTATAGACGGCCTATCGTGGGACTTTTCTTCATAGTCACGTGAGCTAATTCCCCTAATAAATCCCTCTCATATAATTATAACATATCCTGTTGATTCTGTCTCTCTGGAAGTTCTTCTCTGGAGAACCCTGACGAATACACACGAGGTCCTGCATATGACAGGGCTCAGTAAATGTCAGCTACCATTCTGAAGGTTAAGTCAAGGTCACATATCTAACGTATATTAAAATTAAAACAAAGGCCATCTGAATCTTTATTAACATTCTTTCTACTACTTTGCCACTCAGTTAATTACTTTTAATTTTGTGCTTCTGTGTTAATTTGGAGGAAATAAAATTATAAATTATATTCCTTTTGCTCTGTCTCTGCCTTAACCACTTTTATTTTTTTCTATATTAGCTTTCTTTATCTTATAAATTTAGAGCAGCTCTCACATACTTAATCTTCTCTCAAAGTTCCTCTCCACACTCATCCTAATAACTGAAGATTCCACAACTGGGTTCAACAGAAGTTGGGACCATCAGTCATTTCTTGACAGTCTTCTACCACTACTTCACTCTCTAATTCCATATTTTAACTCTTCCTCAGCAGATGCCTCCTGTATTACTTATAGTTTCCAGCCATGAGCCAGAGGCAAATGGCTCTACTTCTAAATATCTTATCTTGACCTCACTTTCTTCAAATAATTTACCTATAAGCCAGACCAGAATGATCTCATTTGTGCTATTTACATCTCTTCTTTGAAAACAATGCTTAAGAATCAGTTTCTCTGTCAAGACAACTCATGGGGAAAAGAATTACAGTCTTTTCAACAAAAGATGCTGGAACAACTGACTAGCAATACGCAAAAGAGTGAAGTTATGGTTATTCTGTCTAACCACAAAAATTCCTTGAACTATTTAAGTCAAGTGAACAATGATGGGGAGGTGGAGGGTGGAGAGGAACAGGTAAAGGGACATGAAAATCAACTACAATGTACATTAAGAAGTAAAATTTTTTAAAAAAGGAAAAAAAAAGTGAAGTTGGACCTCTCCTCACAACACATACAAAAATTAACTCAAAATGGATCAAAGATCTAACTGTAAGAGCTAAAACTCTTAGGAGAAGATATAAATGTAAATCTTTGTTACCTTAGGCAATGGTTTCTTAGATATGACACCAAAGCTGAAAGCAACAAAAGAAAAAATAAAGTGGACATGATCAAAATTTTTAAATGTTGTGCTTCAAAGGACATCCTTAAGAAAGCAAAAAGGCAACCAACAGAATGGGGAAAAACCTTGCAAATCATGTCTGATAAGGGACTTGTATATAGAATATGTAAAGAACTATTTAATTCAATATTAAAAAGACAACCCAATTTAAAAAGGGACAAAGGGCTATGAATAATATTTCTCCAAAGAAGATACAAAAATGGCCAATAAGCACATGAAAAGATGCTCAACATCACTAGCCATAGAGGAAATGTAAATCAAAATCACAATGTGATACTATTTCACACCCACTAGCATGGCTATAAATAAAAGAAGGTAATAATAAGAGTTGGTGAGAATGTGGAGAAATCAGAACCCTCATACACTGCTGGTGGGAATATAAAATGGTGCAGACTTTTTAGAAAATAGTCTGGCAGTTTATCAAGTGATTAAACAAGAGTTACTACATAACCCAGCAATTCTACTCCTACATGTATAACCAAGAGAAATGAAAACATGTGCCCACACAAAAACTTGTATAGATATTCAAAGCAGCATTATTCATAAGATCCAAAAAGTAGAAACAACTTAAATGTCCACCCACTAGTAAATGGATAAAATGTGATATATTCATACAATGAAATATGATTTGGCAATAAGAAGGAAAGAAACATACTATAACATGGGTGAATCTTGAAAACAGTGTGCTAAATGAAAGAAGCCAGTCACAAAGGACCACATATTACATGACTCCATGTACATAAAATGTCCACACTAGGCAAATCTAGAGAAACAGAAACTAGATTAGTAGTTGCCTAGGGCTGGGGGGATTGAGGAGACTGAGCAGTGATGGCTGAGTGGTGTTGGGTTTCTTTTTGGGATAATAAAAACATTCTAAAATTGATCGTGGTGATGGTTGTACAACTCTGTGAGTATACTAAAAGTCACGGATTGTACACTTCCGATGCGTTAATTGTATGGAATGTGAATTATAGTTCAAAAAGCTGTTAAAATAAAAAAGTCACTCCTCCATTTCCTAACAGGATATGTTCTCTCTTCAGCCACCCCAACTCTTAAGATCAATACAGGTTTAATGCATAACTGTACTCATTTAGGGGTAGAATAGCATAATTTTTAAAAAGAGTCCTAGGCTAGGAGAGAAGAAAATAGATCGCATACCAGTTCTGGCACCAACGACCTGTGTAGACAAGTCTCACTAAGCCCCAGTTTCCTCATCTTTGAAGCTTCTTATGAAAAACTTCTCGGCTGAACGAAGTCTCTTACAAAGATCTTCTTGTGATTAGTACAAATTTGAACTTAATGATCAGTTGAGAATTCTAGCAGGACTGGGATAAAGGAATTAAGGGATTGGGAAGAGAATTAAACACTCTTATGAGAGACTAATATAGAAAAGTATCATCGGTACTCAATGGTATCTGTTGTGGTAAATCGTTAGAATAAGCAGCTACTCCTGTATATGTCTATGTAAAGTATTCAGAGCAAAAAAGTTAAATCATAAAGTGAGAAGATACAGTTGTAATCACAATACACAAATGGCACTGTGGAGTATGTGTGGTTGATACCAGAATCACAGTGCACCATGCATGAATTCTTTTGGATAAAGAAGGGTCTCTTCTCCCTAAAAAATTTATTTATATTTTCAATACAATAAGTAGCATCAAAACTACCTAAAGAAAGTGACCATTTATGTGCCAGGGCCTTCACACACTTCATTTACTTCCCCAAATACTATACAACCTAGTTATTTTTGGCTTCATTTTTACAGATGAGAAAATTAAGGCTCAGAAAAGGCAAGTCACTTGCTCACCTTTTTAACGTGCTATTCAACTATCTTTGATGTTCTCATAGTTTGGCCTACCTCAAATAACAAACCAAATCTCAAGGGAGATGCTTCATTTTATTCTACATATCCTAAAGGAAGGTAGGTACCTTGCTAGTTTCAGTTTTGTTCCAATGTCTTTAGAACCAATTGCAAAAGCAGCTCAACACAAGTGGATGGTTTGTAAAACACTGTAAGAACATCTACGTGGTACCAACTCTGGGGCTTGGCTCCTATAGCTCTCCCACCCTGTAATTCACTTCTACCTCTCTCTATACATCCAAGACCACCCTGACCTTGTAGGCCCAATTGCCACTGACCCTGGGAAGCTTTCTCTTGGTTTCCTTTGTGAAAATTCTCCTCTTCCCAACTCCCATAGCATTTCATGAGTAAATAATGAAAGACCTACTCTGAGCCAGACACTCTAATGGGCACTGTGTTATTTGTGAAGATTTACTCTTTGACCATATGTTGCAGACTGAGGAGATTAATTGTATGCATGTTACAGTCAGTGTATGAAAACTGGAAAATGGGCAAACCTGGCTGCAAAATGCCCTTCCCAGCTAAAGAAAAAAATCTTAACTCATAGCTTCAATAATGAAATTAACTGAGAGGCATTCTTGAGAACAGTTTATAAACTCTAAGAAAAACATAAAATTCACAACCTGCTTGCTACTTATTTAGTTTATTTTCCAAATCAGGTTTTAAAAAATACCTTCATTGTTTCATAAAATCCAGTTTAAAGCTTTTCTGTGCATTTTGGTAGCTTTCATTTGCCAAACTGCACTTGTTTCAAAGAACAATTACAGTCATAATAGTATCTAATGAAGCTGTCCACAGAGAAAAAAGCCTCTTTATTTCCACTGACACCAAAGAACATGTTTTTAAAAGTTCCTTTGAAACTGAGTTTCTACAATAGTAAATTTTGACTGATACTGTGTTCCATATACCAAGTTAGATGCAAAAATGGTTGCTTCCATTACTGATAAAATAGTTGAACCTTACAATTCACCTTGTAACTTTAACACTGGTACTAAGTAGGTGTCTAGTGGTTAAAAAGCTCTGATAGCAATTTCAGGGGATAAATACAGATCCTTCCTTATCACCATTAAGGTTTCCAATCACACATATTTAACATATAATCTTAGTATACTACTATATATAAAGAGTTTTAGGGCTGGCCCGGTGGCGCTCTGGAAAGTGTGCTGCTTGGGAGCGCGGCGGCGCTCCCACCGAGGGTTCGGATCCCATGTGGAGACCGGATCCCATGTGGAGACCGGTTCCCGCTCACTGGCTGAGCGTGGTGCAGGCGCAACACCGAGGGTTGCGATCCCGTTGCCGGTCCCCGGTACGGGCGCGACACTGAGGGTTGCGATCCCGTTACCGGTCAGTAAAAAAGACAAAAAGGAAAAAAATAAATAAATAAAGAGTTTTACATATATTAGATATAATCCTCATAACAGTCCTATGAGGTAGTTATTACTACTACCCTCAACTCAAAGATGGAACAGAGGATAAAAAACTTGCTCAAGGTAACAGAGCTGATAGGTATTAAAAAAAGTATTCGAACTAGGTTTTTCAGTCTATAAAGCCTATCTGTACTTTTAGCTACTGCAATAATTTTTGTTAATCATTTTATATGCATCATGAATGTTCATTATTACTCCACAGAAGGGAAAATTCAGTTCAGAAAGTTCAAGAGACTTCTCCATTTTCACACAATAAGGATAGAATAATGTTTCTTAGAAAACATGCAGCATTGTCATGTGCTAAATGAAATTAAATAGATTTCAAGGTACCAGCTACTGTTGCTGGAGGCACACAATCTAGTAGGAAGATTCTTTTATTCAGGAGTACAAAAAACAAAGAGAAAAAAATTTCCCTATGGTTTTAATAATGCAGTCACACTTTTTGAAACTCGCCCTTCTCTTAGACTTGTATGATGAGATTATAAAACATTTTGTTGTAATGTCCTGCACAAAATCTACACCTTCTCTTGTGAGCTCACAGTCAAAATAACACAAACAGGTTCTCAGACACAGAGTTAAAGCTGAGCACTTCATTCTGCAGCTCAACCTCTGCCAAGAGCAGTTTCACATTTCTCCAAGCCTAGTTGTTTCCACAAGAATTCTCCCCTTCAGAGCAAATGCCCTGATAGGAAATGCTGTATGTCTACAGTTGGGATGTATAGCCTCTAGGGCAACGCTGGTAAACATTCTGGATCCTAAGGGTTTTAGATTCTTTCTTTTTCTCCATTTCAGCAGTAAAAAAAGTGTGTCCTTGCTACCAAAGGAGAGAGGCAAAATTTTTAAGTAAGCACGGCTGAAACTTTTCATGTATTTTTTTAAATCCCTAAAAGGGAGGAAAAGAAATTAAGTATACTTAGAGAAGACTTAATAAACACAAACACAGCTTTAAAAATTGTTTTAATTTTTAAAAATAGGCAGACTGATGACTACTGTGTAATATCAAGCATTACAAACCCTCGTTCGAAATTTGATCCTGCTAGTGGATTCAATGATGATGAGCCAAATCATATTTACACTCTGCCTCAGTTACGCATTTGTACAATGTGTTTTTCTATAAGCATATTGGGAGGATTATGGAAATCCAATAAAGTACTGCTAGCATTCTTTAAAAAAAGGGACCCATATAAAGAATATCTAAAATAATTACATACTCCATAATTTCAAAATTAGAGGAAGTCATACTAGTTTCATAATTCTTTACACTTTTTCAAGGTAGCAGGCAATGTTCTGTTGTATTCAATATTACGTTACCAGCACGCCATGCAATGCCCAGAACACAGCAAGCATTCTGTTGGAGATAAGTGTATGGAAGAGCAGAAAAAAACCTGCTTCCTTACCTGGCCTGTTGTTAGCATTGTAACTTTGGGCAAGCTTTTTAATCTGAGTCTCAGTTTCCTCATCAGTACAACAGGAATAGTACTTACTGTGTATCACTGTTATGAGAATGAAATAAATCAATCTATGAGGGCACCTTCTCTTCTAGGCACATAAAAGGCATTCAATAAAATGTTAATTCCCCACATATATCTGAAGATAATCTAAAACCTATATTTAATTCTGCAACACATGCTTCATTAATGTAGACTGCAGAGGGATTCCTAAAAATGAGAGTTCCCTCGATTTTTAAAAAATATAATGGTTCACAGCTCAGTTGGTTAGAGCACTGCTTTGTAACACTAAGGTCAAGGGTTTGGATCCCTATACCAGCCAGCTGCCCCCCAAATAAAAAATATAACGGTTCGAACATTTTTTGGATCACATACACCTCTGAGAATCTGATGAAAATTATACATTTTTTCTCGCCCCCCAAATAAAAAATATAACGGTTCGAACATTTTTTGGATCACATACACCTCTGAGAATTTGATGAAAATTATACATTTTTTCTCCAGAAAAAAAAATGCATACACACACAAATTTACATATAATCCTAGGAAATCCATGGACCCAAGGTTAAAAGTGTCATTATATAACTTTTTGCTTGGATACCAAAAAGCTCAATGCCATCAAACCAAAGCCAGATTCCAGGCATCGTGACTCTCAAAACTGTAACTGAAATAAATGGTCACGTCTCATGCAGCTTCTCTGGTGTTCTGATGTTTAGTTCTTGCCATTGACAACCAGGTAAATATATGAGATGTGCTTTTTAAAAAAAAAGTGCCAATGAGGAAGTAAATTAACTTTTAGGTACAGTTTCATACAATGTTTCATAAATCATTATAGCAGCTACCGCTTACTGAATATCTACTTGTGTACCCAAGATCTATACTATGTGCTTGGTATGCTTATTTAATTTGTATTTCCACAACAACCAATGAGTTCTTTGTCAACAAGAAAAATACTTATCAAAAATTACACTTTAGGGCCGGCCCGGTGGCGCACTGGAGAGTGCGCTGCTTGGGAGTGCAGCGGTGCTCCCGCCGAGGGTTCGGATCCCATG
>NW_007727076.1:424574-425613 GCF_000696425.1 Galeopterus variegatus | reverse complement strand
GACAAAAAGGAAAAAAAAAAAATTACACTTAAAAAAAAACCCAAAACAAAATACTTACCCTGGCTGTTCAAAACATACCAGTAAGAAATCTGGGTAAAGAGCAAATCCTACAAATCTAGCAAAACTGTTGGAGAATAAAAGACCTATGGGATGAGGTTCTTTTTTTTTTTAAAGATGACCGGTAAGGGGATCTTAACCCTTGACTTGGTGTCGTCAGCACCACGCTCAACCGGCCATCCCTATATGGGATCCGAACCTGGGGCCTTGGTGTTATCAGCACCGCACTCTCCCGAGTGAGCCACAGGCCAGCCCAAGGGATGAGGTTCTTAAATACCAATTATGAATAATTTAAGCTCTGGTGCTATATAAAAAACTCCCAAAGAACCACTCCACTACTTATAGGTAATGGTGTTAATGAGAATAACTGAGTGCAGTCACACATATATATTAAACATATATATTAAACGTATTAAACTTACATTATCCTTATAACCAAATATGAAAAGAGGAAGTGTAACGGAAAGAAGATATTTGAGATTCTGGGCAGCTTAAGATAGGTGTGAGGTGTTTAATCTTGTTTTGATATCTTAAAAGAAAAAAAAAATCCAAGGGTTCTTCATTGTTTCAGAAAAGCAAGATAAAGAGGTCTTAATATGAAAAGTAAGCTAATTTGATTTTGGGGGTTTTTTTTGGTGGCTGGCTGGCTGTTACAGGGATCCAAACTATTGACCTTGGTGTTATAACAGCGCACTCTAACCAACTGAACTAACTGGCTGGCCCTTGATTTGTTTTTGATCTCAGCTCATAAAGAATTTAGATTAACCCTGAATTTGATTTGCCAAGACTAAGTCTGAACTATCATTCTAAGAGTTTTATTCTGGAGTGATAAAACAGAATACTATGGAAAAAGAAATATTTAATATATTGCATGAACTAGGTAATTTTTTAATACATAGCACAAATACTTTATCTTGTGTTAAATGAATGTTCTAGAAACACACACACACACACACACACACGTACACAGAAATCCAAGTGT
>NW_007727076.1:411441-424564 GCF_000696425.1 Galeopterus variegatus | reverse complement strand
ACAAATACTTTATCTTGTGTTAAATGAATGTTCTAGAAACACACACACACACACACACACACACACACACACATACACAGAAATCCAAG
Source organism: Galeopterus variegatus (assembly GCF_000696425.1). Classification (NCBI taxonomy): domain Eukaryota; kingdom Metazoa; phylum Chordata; class Mammalia; order Dermoptera; family Cynocephalidae; genus Galeopterus; species Galeopterus variegatus. The sequence goes on along the minus strand of NW_007727076.1, from coordinate 424,475 downwards.
TGGGGGGACAGGAATTGTCTCAGTTTTCCAATGTGATGATTCCATGATTCAATATTCTGAGTACCGTACACAGAAATCCAAGTGTGGGGACAGGAATTGTCTCAGTTTTCCAATGTGATGATTCCATGATTCAATATTCTGAGTACCTATGGGGTTCCTGTTTTGAATCTTGTAGCAGACCTCTAAATGTTAGGTTTCTCTCTGTCAACTTAATCCTTCAGCAGGACACACATATGGAATTATGATGAACTTTTTTAGAATATACACTCTATTCCAAGTTAGTTTCTTTGCTGTAATAGGTATAGTTTCCTGGATATGTCATCAATGACAAAGAAGATTGTTATCGCTTGGTTAAAAGGACATTTCACTTGCCTCAAAATATTTAGAAATATTCATACCCTTTGAATCACAATGTCCATGCCATAGAAATACATCTAAATATTTTTAAATGCTATCTAAAAATTATTTTAAAAACTCCAAAACATTGTAATTTTTTTTCTACCACCAACATTCATGTGGGATTCTCTATAGGACTTCAAACTGTCTGTCTTCTATTCACACCTAGGATGGTGAGGCCTTAGCACCCCTTGTTCCTGGAACCTAATTGTTTTTATGTTTGAGAGGGGTTAGAAGATATTTATTTAATTTATGCATAATCTAAAAATTTGCACAAATTTAGATAGAAGTGAATGCTTACACCATGAAAGGACCACCTAAATCCTGACTTCTCAACAAAGCAATCCTCTATTACCCAACTGTCAGTAGTAAATCTATGCCAGTTCTCTAGGTACCATTCCGGAAACAGAAATGATCACAATCAACAGAAAGCTTTCTGACATTCTCTGAGTGAGCTATGTGACCCTATCTCTTCCTCTCATACTTGGATCTAGGTTAAATCCATCACTCATGAGATTAGTATCCCTATATTTACTGGCACAGAATTGTTGGTGATTCATTACATATAACCCTACAGAGAATTTTTAAAAACCTAAAAAACCAAACAGTCCTTCTTTACCAGAATCAGCATCAGAACTGTGACCTCCTTGGGAGGTCATTCTTTAAAGCTTCCATTCTGTATTAAATGTATCCTAATTCCTCAGCCTCTTGAAAATAATTAGCAAATGACTAAAAGGTACATTAAAGAAGCTAATTTAACCTATTAAAATAGTAAGTCCCAAATGTCTAAATGAGAAAAAAATCAATTTAAAAGAATAAAGCCCCTAAAACATACATATATATAAGTAGCTAAATACTACCTCTTAAATGAGAGGATAGTCTCACTTTTTTCCAAATGATTACCTAAACACAATAAAGGTCATATGTGACAAACCCACAGTGAACAGAATGGGGAAAAGTTGAAAGCTTTTTCTCTAAGAACAGGAACAAAACAAGATGCCCACTTTCACCACTCTTACTCAACACAGTACTGGAAGTCCTAGCCAGAGCAATTAGGCAAGAGAAAGAAATAATTGGAAAAGGGAAAGTCAAATTGTCCCTGTTTGCAGATGACATGATCTTATATAGAGAATAAACCTAAAGATTCCACCAAAAAATTCTTAAAACTGATAAACAAATTGAGTACAGTTGCAGAATACAAAATCAACATACAAAAATCAGTAGTATTTTTATACATCAACAATGAACCAGCTGAAAAAGAAATCAAGAAAGCAATCCCATTTACAATAGCTACAAAAAAGTCCTTAGCAAATCAAACCTAGCAATATATAAAAAAGATAATTAATACATTATAACCAAGTGAGATTCAACCCAGGAATGTTAGGCTAGTTCAAGATGTGAAAATCGATGAATACATTTCATGATATCAAAAGGCTAAATAAGAAAACCCAGATGTTATATCAATAGATCAAGAAAAAGGTTTTGTTGGAATTAAACATCATTCATGATAAAAATTCTCTGCAAACTAAGAATAGAAGGGAACTTTCTTAAACCAATAAAGGGTATCTATGAAAAACCTATAGATGACATCATACTTAATGGTAAGAAAATGAATGCTCTACCTTAAGATCTGGAACAACGTAAGGATGTCTTTTTTCGTAACACCTACTTAACAGTGTGAAGTCCTAGGTAACTAGAAAGTACTAGCTAGTGCAGTTGGGCATGAAAAAGAAACAAAAGGCATGCAGGTTGCAAAGGAAGAAATAAAACTCTCTATTCATAAGTAATATGACTGTGTATTTAGAAAATCCCAAAGAATGTAAAAAACAAACAAAACCCCACAACCTTCTTGAACTAAAAAGTTAGTTTAGTAAGTTCACGAAATACATGGTCAATATGCAAAAATCAGTTATATTTCTACGCACCAGCAATGAGCAATTGGAATCCCCAATTAAAAAACAGTACCATTTTCAACAGCACCAAAGGAAGAACTTAGGTGTAAATCTAACAAAATGTGTACAGAATTATAAATACTGTTTTTTCCTATACATACATAGCTAAGATAAAGTTAAATTTATAAATTAGGCAAGTAAGAGATTAACAACAATAACCACTAATAAAATAGAACAATTATAACAAGATAGTGTAATAAAAGTTATGTGAACGTGGTATCTCTCTCTCAAAATCTTATCACACTGTATTCACCCTCCTCCTTGTGATTTGTTGATCTGATAACCGAGACAGCTAAGTGTCTTAACAGGTGGGTAGCATATACAAGTGTGGATTTGATGGACCAAGATATAAATCACATCCAGGGCAGGATACGGCAAGACAGAGGGAGATTTCATCACACTACTCAGAATGGTGTGCAACTTAAAACTTATGAATTGTTTATTTCCAGAATTTTTCATTTAATGTTTTTGGACCATGGTTAATCTCAGGTAACCGAAACTACAGAAAGCAAAACCATGGATAAGGAGGACTACACTATTGTAGTTGCTGTCCCGGCATCTATCTTTAGCCCTAAGTTAAGTTGTTTGAAACCCAGTGGTTCTCTGTCACCTATAGCATAGTTAAAACTTCCCCTCCCTGTGTGTGGCAGTTTGCCATATTGCCTGCTTGTTCCTCACTTCACTGAGCCAAAACCCAGCACATCTCACAACTAATGATCACAATAAAACCTAAGAGTCAACACCAGAGTCATGCAAGTAAGTTCCCCCTGCTTTGCTTATGTTCTCTCTTTCTTTCTTTTTAAAGAAAATGAAATTTTATTAATATTATTTTTTACATTCTAGGATGTTGTTGGAGAGCAGTTGGGAGGGAGGGGAAGGGAGAAAGGGGAAGGAAATGGGATGGAATAAGGAGGGGGGAGGAGGAGTAGGACCGAGGCCTGTGGGACCCCCCCTCATTCCCATAGGGGAGCTTCCAGTGGTGGCTTTGTTATTGCTGGGCTGGGTGCAGATATCATGGGAATATGGAAAAGCCCTCACCACCCACCATCCCAGCTCGGGAACCTGGGGCCCTTCCTGCTGCATGGTGGTTGTTGCTGGGCTGGTTGCATGTGTCACGTTTTCTTTAAACTAGGCAATCCACAACTCTCTAGAGAAAGTCTAAGGGATAATGCCCATAAGACTTAAGAAGGACATAGTCTCACAGGTCCTCTCTCTCTCTCCTGCCCCCACCTCCACCTGCTGGTTGAGCTCCCTGCCATCTCCAGACTTCCCGTCAGCCCCCTTAACCTTTCTGGTATCTATAAGTAAATAAATTTCTTTTGTCTCATGCATTTTAGCTTCATCTCCTCATTGTGTTTCACCTGACTGACACACCTGAACCTACCCGCCACCCCCCCACCCTGCCCCAACCACCAGGGTAATGGCTATCTTGGCTAATGGCCACTCTCAAGAGAGAGACCAAGACCAAGTTAAAAAAACAAAAACAAATAAAACCATAACAATAAAAATTACAACACAACTCTGCATTCATCTATCAAAAGCCACAGAACTGTACATCGCAAAGAGTAAACCTTAATATATATAAACTAAAGAAAAGGAAAAAGAAAAAAAAAATCAACCAGGCTATGGGGATCTCAGAATGGAATAAAGATTGTGAAGAATGGATCAAACTTTATTACAGATATATGACATAACCTCACTGAAGGGGGTGAGGAGGAAAAAAAAAAGCCAACCAAAGTAACACTGGAAAGGAGTGTTTTGGCTAGAAACTTGTAAGGCTGAAGACAGAAGGAGCTATACATAAATACTGTACTCTAGTTGGTAAATTTGTTTCTCCCGGAGTCACAATTTAGAAACTGTTTTACATGTATACCATGGATAAACAAAAAGTAATTGAATGGTGGATGGCTGGAATCAGATGCCTTACTGTGGGTGGGAGAAGTTACAGATAAACAAAAAGGAAAGGCAAGAATGAACCCTGTGGTCCTGGATTAGAGTTGGGGCTGGAATCAGATGCCTTACTCTGGGTGGGAGAAGTTACAGATAAACAAAAAGGAAAGGCAAGAATGAACCCTGTGGTCCTGGATTAGAGTTGGAGACATCTAATGGATGTACAATAGAATTCAAGTTTGCTTACTAATTGTACAGATGGATATAGAAATAATTATAGATATGTGTGTACATGGGTTAATATACATACAAATATTTTCTAGCTCTGTTAGCTGAAAGAAGCAATGACACTCCAGCAGCAATGAACACACCTACCACCCCAATCTTAATTGGTAAATCCAATAAAAGGAACCAGGACTTGGAGAAATGGCTGATTTCAGGGCTGGGACAGGGAAAATACAAGATGAACCTGGAGTATCTTTCTTATGGTATCAGGAAGTAAGGAAGTACTCAAAAAAACAAAAGGATGTGAGGCATGTCAAAAGGACACAAGCCAATTTGAAAGAGCTCTCAATGGTCAAATCTGGAACTATATGAACAACAAAATAAATAATGATAGTACCGGATTATAAACCGAAGTATAAAATGAATATACATAAATTCATACTGACATAAATAAATGACTGAATAAACAAGGGAGAAGAGACAAATATTTCTTATAGAAAAATCCCAAATAATATATGTAGATAGTCCCCCTCCAGCAGGTATAGCTGAAACTCACTTCTTCCAAGTGGGCTAGACTTGGTGACTCACTTCCAAAGTGAAAATAGTAACTATAACAGAGAAGCCTGACAAACCCTACCTTAACTAAGTAATCAAGGCTTAAGATCACCAGTGATATCACATACCCTCTGATACAAGCTTCACCTCTGTGGTATTTTTTCTAAAAACCCATCAACCATAGTCTGACAACCATGAGAAAAACAGACAAACTCAAAATGAGGGACATTCTATAAAACACCTGAGGAGCACTCCACAAAACAGTCATGGTTATGAAAAACAAGGAAAGACTGAGAAACTGTCATAGACCAGAAGAGGCTAAGGAGATAACATGACTAAATGCAATGTGGTATTCTGAAATGGACCCTGGGGGAAAAAATAGGACATTTATGGAAAAACTGATGAAATCTGACTAAAGTTTGGGCTTTAGATAATAGTAATGTATCATTGTAAGTTTCTTAGTTTTGAAAATGTACCACAGAAACATAAGATAATAATGTTAGGGGAAACTTAAGCAGGAAGAGGGAAATATGAGAACTCTGTACTATTTTTGCAGTTTTTCTGTAAATCTAAAATTAGTCCAAAATTAAAAGTTTATCTTTAAAAAAAGGCAAACTCTTAAGTCTGACATAAAACATTTCTGTGACACAAATCAAAGGCCCAAATTGCAGGCAACTGTAGAAGTTAATGCCTTCTAATATCCACGATGTCAGCTTAGTCATTCATTCACTCAATAAACACTCACTGCTAACTACATGACAGGCTCTGTGACAGGTAACTGGGATAGAAAAATGAAAACTATCTATGTCTGAGTATAGAAGTGGTAGGATTAATAGGGCACTTTTTACTGATAAAGACACTAATGGCAAGGATCCTCTCAGATTAGCAAGGCCTTAACAAATCAGAGGACGAAGTATGGATATTATAAGTTATGATAAATGCAAGGATGAAGACAATACTACTTTAACCAAGGCACTTAACCTCTTTCCTTCAGTTGTCTTATAAAATGAAATTAGCAAGAGCTAATTTCCAGACCTAGATACCATGTCATATCATGCTCGTTTAGGTTTTTGAGCAACTCTGATGGCCCCTTCAAAGTGTACAATATTGATATTTCTTGTACGTATCTCAAATCTAATATTTTGTTTCTGTTTCTAAAGTCACCATTTTAGAACTACCAGGACAACTGTAACAGCTTCCTAACTTGTCTCTCTGCTTCCAGTTCCTTTCTTCCTGTAATCCATCCTGTGCACAGCCACTAAAAATGATCTTTCTAGAGCATATATCATTCTATTGCTCAAAAACCTAAATGAGGGGGCCAGCCCGGTGGCGCACTGCTACAGTGCGCCGCTTCGGAGCGCGGTGGCACTCCCGCCGAGGGTTCGGATCCCACGTACAGACCAGCCGCTCACTGGCTGAGCGAGGTGCGGGCGCAACACCGAGGGTTGCGATCCCGTTGCCGGTCCCGGTCTGGTACGGGCGCAACACTGAGGGTCACGAAAAAAAAAAAAGACAAAAAAAAAAAAAAAACCTAAATGAGCTTAATATGACCTAGTATCTAGGTCTGGGTCCCAGACCTACTTAACTAGCTATGTGATGATGGACAATCACTTAACATCTCTGAGCTTTGGGTTCCTGAACTGTAAAGAAGGGGTGTTTTCTTTCTTTTCTTTTCTTTTCTTCTTTTTTTTTTTTTTTTAAAGATGACCGGTAAGGGGATCTCAACCCTTGGCTTGGTGTTGTCAGCACCATGCTCAACCAGTGAGCTAACCGGCCATCCCTATATAGGATCCGAACCCAGGGCCTTGGTGTTCTCAGCACCACACTCTACCGACTGAGCCATGGGCCGGCCCAGGGATGTTTTCCTCACATGGTTCTGAGTCTCCAACAGGGTAATGAAAATAATAGTATTCTGTAAATGTTAGTTGATAATTATTTTTAATCTCTCAGGCCTACCAAATCAAACCTTAATATTTTATCCCAGTATTTAAACATTACTTAGCTGTACCTCACTTATTTATATATGTCTCTCACTTCTCACCATCCAAGTATGTATACTAACTCCTTCTCTCCATCTAAATCTGATCCATCTTTCAAGAACCATTGCAAAAGACTTCCCCAGATTGCTCCAGCTCATGGTGTTCTCTCCTATGAACTCCATCTCTCTAATTCTTCCTTCTTACTGACCCCTAGTAAACTTCCTGAAACATTATTTTCATAATTCACCCTCCCCTAAAAACCTACAATAGTTTCCTAGTACCTTCAGCATAAAATTATGGCTATAAATTAGATTGGCTGAAAATATGATGGCTTTGTTTGGTTATCTTAGTGAACCTCTTTTAAATGTAATTAAAGAGAAGTAGTTTTACAGTTTATTCCATTGTTTTTCCTTTTAAGTTTAACTGAGTTTTCGAATGATTTTATTTTATCCCTTCCCAAATGAACAGGTTTGTGTGGGGGTTTTTTCAGTTCTTTTTAATTGTGGTAAAAAACACTTAACATAAAATTTACTCTTTTAACCATTTCTATGTATACAGTTCAGTAGTGTCAAATATATTCACACTGTTGTGGAACACAGCTCCAGAATTTTTTCATCTTGCAAAACTGAAACTTTATACCCATTAAACAACTCCCCACTTCCCTCTCTTCCCAGACCCTGGTAACCATCATTTTACTTTCTGTTTCTACGAATTTGACTATTCATATAAGTAGAATCATATACCATTTGTCTTTTTTTGACTGGCTACCTCACTTCACATAATGTCCTCAAGGTCCATCCATGTGGTAGCATGTGTCAGTATTTCCTTCCTTTTTAATGAACTGTATCAATTCAGCATTGATACAGTTGTATATACCACACTTTATTTATCCATTCATCCATCCATGGACATCTGATTTGTTTCTACCTTTTGGCTATTGTGAATAGTGTTGGTGTGAACATGGAAGGTTTGTGTGTTTTAAGTGGTTCAAAGAAGAAAAATAATTAAATAAATGTACTTCTCCAAAATACTGGGTACCTCAATGCTTGTTGCCCCATTATTCTTCCAGAACTGCCTCTAAGCTCCAAGTGACTTGACACATCAACCACTAAAATCACCACCTTAATTCTTTCACTTGTATAATTTATGACCACTTTTGAGATTTGTTTCTTTAATTAGTATATTTTCCCAACAATCACAGATGTCATAACTTCTTACCTTTAGGGTCAGCCCTAATGTATCTTGAAGATTTCAGAGATAACGTTCCTGTGCCTCCTACTTAATTTCAGTACTTGATTCTAAAGTGAATAAGACACATTCCAAGAACAGGCAAGACTACTGGTAGAACGAGATTAGATTCTTAAACTTGACCTGGAAAAGTATCTGGTTTCCTATTTTATCAGAACTTTTCAATTGTTAAAATACCATGTACAGCTCAAAAAACTAAGTGAAAAACAGAGAAAACACATTATTCGGACAATCTGATCCCCACAATACTTTGAATAAACTATGATGGCCTCCTGCTCTTTGCCCAGGGCTTTATATTTATAAGGATTATCTCATTCAACAACCCAATGAAGTAAATTCTATCATTAACTCCATAATAAAGGTAAGCAAAATAAAATTTAAAGATACTAACGAATTCCCCCAAATCACATAGTCACTAAGTGAAAAGAGCCAAAATTTTAACTTAGAGATTAACTCCAGATCTTCCCTTCTTAACCATTATTCACAACACACAGCCTCTCCATCTGCCTATTTTGTTCACTCATCTTCTACCTCTGTCTTCTCTATAATCTCCAGATTAGTGCTGGTAGTACAGTAGCTCAAAGAAGCTACGTTAAAGTCTTTCAGATAATGAGGGTTTGGGGAGGAGGGGGAAATGCCAAAGTCTAAGAAAAAAAGCATTTGGATTTGTTTTTTTGTTTGTGTTTTTAAAGGTTGGAAGGAACTTCACTAAACTTGAGAGCAGGTTAAGGCTATGAGATACCTTTCATTTTAGGGAGCTTTGAATTCCTAAATTAATCTGAACTAAAACATTTTTGTAGTTTAGCCAAAGAATATAGATGTTTATTCTTTTTAATACAAATCCAGTACTTGTCTAGTCTATAGACAAACATTTTTATGCTACTGCCAAGCCCATGAATTCTGTAGCTGACCAGACAGATAGCTCTTTTTGTTATTCTCACCCCTCTTCTCACTTTTTCTCTGACAGTAAAAAGAGAATGTGCTCAAGATTCAGAGTACTGAAAATGACTATGAAACATTCACACTTTAAAACAGCTACTAAGAATCTCTACAATACGAAGGGCACTATGCCAGGAAAAAAGCACCATCCTTGGCCTCAAAGAGCTTATAGTTTAATGGCAGAGACAGACATTACAATATAAAGTATGATTCAGATAAACACAAATGCTACAGGATTACAGAGGAGGGAAAACACAGTTGAGATAAGAAAGAAGAGGTGAGTCAAAGAAGGCAGTCTCCAGAAGCAGGAAAGCAAACAGAAATATTAAGCCCAGTGAAGTTTTAAAATTATAAACCCACTAATGGGTGTAACAACTAGGCTAATCAGTCATAGATATTTTAGACTGACTAAAATATACAGATTTGCTTAGGAGTCAATTTACACCTTATAAAGATCTTAATAAAATACTAGCCTTGTTTATTACTTAATTTTATCCAGCCTACTTCTAAAAAAATTTTTTTAAATTAAAAAAAAGAAAAAAAAAGATGACCGTAAGTGGATCTTAACCCTTGATTTGGTGTTGTCAGCACCATGCTCTCCCAAGTGAGCTAACTGGCCATCCCTATATAGGGATGCAAACCTGTGGCCTTGGTGTTATCAGCACCACACACTCCCAAGTGAGCCACGGGCTGGCCCTAAAAGATATTTTTAAAAGATGGTTTACAGTAAGACAAAAACAAGACCATGAAAATAAGGATAAGAAATTATGTACCACAGTAAAATTAAGTAGAGAAACAGTTTATAAACTTAGACTACAGATATTATAGTACTTACTAAAATTAGACCTAAAGTTCCAGTCAAAATCTTCCTGGCAGACAAAACTAGAAGTGAAATATGATGAGCTACTTGTCTCATCTCACAAATAAAAGCTAATATGAATTATCTTAAAGCTGGAATGCTTTGTTTTCTTCTGTAATATTTACCATCTCTGCTGTGTTGCCATGCCTAGAAGGTTAGTATCATTACTTAGCTTCCACTGCTGACAAGTAGAAAGCAAGAAGACTTAATGATCTGCTAGGCCTCAGAATAAAAATTACAAAACAGGCTCTCTTCAGACTTTAAACATGACCAACTGTCATAGTAAATTAAATGGAACCAAAGTTTCCCTTTATACACTCACTAACATTCCATACAAAGACAACGATTTCCCCACTGCTATCATACAGTTAAGTGCTTCTTTTCAGTTTGGTTGATAACAATGGCAGAACTTCTCACTTCCCAATAATAATAATAATAATAATAATAATAATAATAATAATAAAATAATAATAATAATTACTTTAGACACTGTAAGGAAAGGAGGCAAATACAGTTTCTGTCAAGCAGAATTGTAATTGATATGGTGGGGGTGAAAACTTTTTTATTTCAATAAAATTATAAAGTAGTAATCCATCAGCAAAGAAAATCACTCTTTTCAGATATTCTCTGTAGTGGATTGAATTATGTCCCTCCCAAACTCCCTGAAGCTTGAATTGTGTTCCTCAAGTTTTATGTATTAGAAACTTAGCCTCCACTGTGACAGTTTCCTATTATGGTCATTGAGAGGTGGAGCCTTCAAGAGGGGATTTGATTGTAGGACCGTGCAGTAGTGAATGGATTAAAAATGGTGGTCAGGGGCGTGGTTCTCAGGGCTTTAAAAGAAGAGGAGAGTCCCTCTCCCTTCTCCCCTCTCCCTCCTTCTCTCTCTCTCCTTCCACCATCTTGCAATGTGAGACCCCTGGGTTGCTGCTGCCACCACCACCAAGACCCTCACCAAATGTGTTCCCTGCACTTTGAACTTCCCAGCCTCAGAAACTGTAAGCAATAAATTTCATTTTCTTTATACATCGTGGATATTAGAAGGCATTAACTTCTACAGTTGCTGATTTGTTCCAGTTTGGTTTCAGAAAAGTCACAAAAGCAGTTAAGTGACTTAAAAATAGGTCACCAGACTAACTTCAGTACAAGGCAATTTAGCTCCCGACCCCCAGGCATGGCTCAGAGGAAGACCACACACCTGCCTTTCCCTTCGAAACACAAGATCCTTGGGCTTATCTTATTCTAAAACTAGACGGGTTAGAAGGAAAAGTACAGTATCGTAGCACAATCAGCTCTCATTTTTTTGTTTTTTTATTTTGTTAGATTATATCTTTTAGTTATCCCCATCAGATTCAAGAGGTTTGCCTATTTTTAAATAAAGAACAAAAGCAAACTGAAATGAAAAAATATAGATTCCTCAAAGACACTCAACAAGAGAAAACTGCCAGAATATTTCTCACTTAAATTCCAATTGGGAACATGAGGGTGAAATATCACTGACCAATGAGGACCCTTATCTTGCATGCCATGCAATCCATCCCCCAACTAAAATGCCTTCTTCCTACCACACACTACTTTCTATTGATTTCCCTCTGCTTTAGTTGTTGTGTGAATGCTAGTGATCAAGGCTCCAGTTATATCTTGAGGCCAAAGGAAAATTATTTTCCCTGCTTCTCTTTTGTTCCTCTCTAACAGACTGCTAGTTCTTCTGTTCAGACCACGTGGGCAGTAGGGTTAAAGGCCTTCTCCCAGTCATACATGCTTAGCAAGCAAAAAGTAAACAAGACACATTCTTCTAAGTTGAAATGTTCTAAAAGCAAACTACATAATTTAGGATTCTGAATATGTCTCAGGTAGTCTATTTACTACAGTATATTAATGGACTGGGGTCTGCAATAAAAACTAACCAATTCAACAGAGAGCAAAATCATTAAGGCCAAATGAGCATAAAATTGGAAGGAAGGAGACAAGGATCTTAATTATGATTTTATCACTATACAACTGTGCTTGTGCCTTTCTCCTCATTGATGAAGTAAAGATAATGATATTTTTCCCTTTTCTGCCTTTAGTATAGATTGAATTTCATAATTTCTGTAGTACAGTGTAATAGCAAGAAGCATACTATTTTTCAAGGTTATATACCCCCTTTAAAGAAATTATTAAAACAGCTTAACTCAGTCAATATGGTTTTTACTTTGGAGTTTGTTTTTTGTGGGTGTTTTTTTCTTCCGATCATCTGGCATCAAACAACTGTTATCTTAATTTGGCAATTCACTCAGAATTCAATGACTTACAGTACTAGCACAACATTCTTCATCATAATATACAGAGAGTTCCTAGCAGCAGCAAATCAACTAAGAGTAGGTATGTGCTCTCAGAAATGAGCTGATGGCAGAAACTGAACACAAAGATGTAATTTCTAGCTTAAATACCCTTGGTAAATTTTACTTCTAAGACATCTAGATATTATTGCAAAATTAAAAGATTTCTTACATGTTAACAGTTATTTTTCCACACAGGTTAAAGATGAGGTAATCTCTTAGGATTAATTTTTCTAATAAAATATATAAAACAATCTTGTGGGTCCTTAACAATCTTAAATTCTCTTTCTCCAGGTTGCATTCTTATCACCTGTATTCACTGTGTCACTCAAAGTTCTCTTTCCAATATGATATATTTAAAGATGTAAAATAAGTATCATTTGTGGTACATTTAACTTACGTGGTAGTTGGTCCTTTAATATCATGGCAAACATCCCCAAAATGGTAATTAGGTTAATAAAAGTTATAAAAAGAACATACTCAAAGTCTTCATTGTAAAGATATGCCTCTTTGAATTCTTTTTAGACCTTAGCAGAGCAAGTGGCCTAAAGAACAGAAAGTTTTAAGAAGTCATATCTTGGGCCGGCCAGGTGGCGCACTGGATAGTGTGCCCACTTGGGAAGCGCGGCAGCGCTCCCGTCCGAGGGTTCGGATCCCACGTACAGACCGG
>NW_007727076.1:405447-410441 GCF_000696425.1 Galeopterus variegatus | reverse complement strand
GTACGGGGGCAACACTGAGGGTTGCGATCCATTGCCGGACACGGAAAAAAGACAAAAAGAAAAAAAAAAGCTTCCCTTAGGTCGTCCCCCAGAAATATGATCAAAATGCTTTTTCATGGTACATTTCCAATCATACTAACGATCTATATCTTAAACTAAAACAGAACAAAGCGCAGTAAAGCACTCCTTTTTTTCTGTATACACACAATCTGGTTTGGCCAATAAATAGTTTCAGTAGAACTAAAGACTAATTCTGGCTTTGCTTTTGATATATGCTACAATCTTGAGTCAATCTTCCTAGGTAGCAGTAAGAGGCAGATAACACCACCTTGTTACTTTTATATCTTGTTGCCATGCCAGAAAAGTTTATTCAATGATATTTCTGGTAGTGAAAAACACTGATTGGATTTTACTGCCTCTTCTCATCGCAGTCCATTTCAATACCCTTTTTTTCATTGCCAGACTTCTCAAAGAAACTGCCAGTACTTACTAACTCCATTTCCCCACCCCATATATTACTATTCTTATCACTGTTACCTAGTGACCACCCTACTGTACTGAAATCATATTTCTATGACTTTATTGCTTTACCACTATAATGGAAAAAGCAGCAAGATGAAGGCGTCAGCAAAGAATTTAGGTGCAAGCCCTCAATTTGACCATTATAAGATGTGTATATTCAAGCATTACTTCACATCTTTGAGAATCACTTTCCTCATTTATAAATGAACAAACTAGATCATGATCTCTAGGGTCTCTTCCTCTACTGAACCTATAGCTGTATGACTAAATTCAATCAGTTTTCATTTCTAATATCTCTTTGGCATTTGACATTAATCATCACCTTCACCCCTCTATTATTTGCTCAAAGCCCTTCCATTCATGAGCTCGACTATTATCTCTAAGCTAATATCACCATTACCTAACCCCAAATTCTCTATTTCCAAATACAAAATCTCGCTACTTAGCCATTCTACCTTCACCAAAGTCATAATACACCCAAACTTGAAATTACACCCAAACCAACCAATCACCCCTCAGCTTGCCTGCATCTCCTGTTTCCTTCACAATTAGATTCCTCATTACCCAGAGGCTTGTCTTAAAATACAAATCTTGAGTCTTCCTTCTTTCCTACATTTTACTTTCATTAAGTTCTGTTGACATTTCCTTCTAAATAACTGATATCTTCTCTTTTTAAATTGCATCATTCATGAATGGATTACTCTAAAACCCTACTACTACTACTTGTTCTCTCAACCCTAGTCTGTTCACTTTCCAAAACATTCAATATTCTCTAGCACAATATGCTAGCCACTAACTACAGGTGGCTATTTAAATTAATTTTTACTTAAAATTAAAATTAAAAATTCAGTTCCTCTGTCACACTAGCTGCATTTCAAGTGCTCAATAGTCGCACACAGGCTAGTGGCTACTGCACTGGCCAGCACAGACACAGATACATTCTCGTCCTCACAGAAAGTTCTACTGGAAGGCTCTACAATTTTAGACAAAAACTATTAGCACACTACTTACACCATGGGTTTTCTTCTACTCAAGAACATGGGCAGGTTTTTTTAATACTTTTCTAAACCAATCAGAAATCTTTACCTTGGCATCCAAACTCTCCAGACTTGGCTCCACCAAACATCTTCATCCATTTTCTTTGCCAACACATACTCTTGGTCAAGCTATCTTCACTGATGACTAAGTAAGGCACTATGCTTTCATTACTACACTAATTCATTCACTCAATAAATAAACTATGTAGGAGACACTTCTAGATTCTAGGGATACTGCAGAGAATAAAACAGACAATAACGTTTGGACTGATAAAGTTTTAATTTTTTGTTTCCTCTTCTATCACTGGTCTTTGCCCATCTACCTTTTAACACCCGCCTCCTTCAAGTTCTAGCTTACCTTCCCCTCTTTGAGCTCTCAGAGCACTTTGTATATAGCCCACATTTGAACACAATTAAATAGAAATTAATTTTGTCTTCTTTCATGGTTTGTCTTCCCAACTAGAATTTAAGCTACTTAAGGAATTTGGCAAGGAACAGCAAGGGGCCAGCATGACTAAAGTAGAACGAGCAAGGGGAAAAACAGAGTAAGATGTCAGAGAGTTAATGGAAAGACAGACTGTGTAGCACCTTAAAGACCATGTAAGAGTGAGTGAGAAAGGAAGACACTGGAGGGTTATGATCACAGGAATAACATCATTTGGCTTAAGTTTTATTAGTATCACTCTGGCTCCTGTGTTAAGGATAAACTGTACTGGGGCAAGAATGGATGCTGGGAGACTACTTAGGAGGTTAATGCAATTACAAGTGAAAGAAAATGGTAGCAGGAACTAGATCACAGGAGTGAAGGTGGTTAAGAAATAGCCAAATTTTAGACATATTTAGAAGTGGAGCCAAGAGGATTTGCTGGTGTACTGGAAATAAGAAAGAAACATCATACATGACTCAAAGATTTTGGACCTGAAGGACATAGGTGCCATTAACTGAGAGGAATGAGGAAGACCAAGAGAACTAGGGAGAACATAGGATATCTGAAGCTTAGTTTTGCACATGTGAAGTTTATAATGTCTATCAGACATTCTAAGAGAGATGTCAAATAGGCAGCTGCACATACAAGTCTAGAGTTCAAAGGAATGATCAAAGCTGAAAACATATATTTGAAAATTGTCAACAATTTGTATTTAACGTGTATATACGGTGTATTTAACACCATAAGACTGGATGCAATTACTAAGAATGTAGTAAGCTGGACTGAGCCTAAGTTATAACAATATTAATTAAAAGGCCAGGATGATGATGAGGAACCATAAAGGAGACTGAGAAAGTGACTAGTGAGTTGTGGGGGAAAACAGGAGTATAGTATCCTGAAAGCCAAGAGAAGGCATGTTTCATTGAGGAGGGAGTGATCAATCTGTCAAATGTGGCTGAAAATTAAGATGAAGACTAAGAATTGATCATTGGATTTAGAAACACTGAAATATTGTAGATCTTGGCAAAAGCATATTTGGAGGAATGGCACAGGTGAAATTGCCAACAAAAACAAAGCCAAAGTAATGTGGTACTTTATAAATATGATAGTCTCCCTCACTGCTTACTCCTCTTGTGACTCCTATGGGAAACTATTTTTACTGGAGTAGAAGAGCTGGAGGAAAGGGGGGGAGAATGTGTGCCATCATCTTTTCTATGACTTTTCAGGTGGTTGCTGAGTACCATTTGATTATCATATAAACTGTGTTATGATATTTCCTTTTTTGTTTTATTTGGGGATAGACACAGGAAATATTTGGAAGCTAGAGGTAGAAAGATCTTCTATTCATCAGCAAAAGTACTATTCTTGACAACTTTAATGATAGAAGATGAAAAGTTGTTTAAACACTCTGTTATTTAAAAACCAGAACGGGGACTTCCATGTAGACTGTACCCTTTAAGATAAGCTATTTTACAGGAGCCTTTTGCCTTAATTTGAAAAACAAGCACAGTGGCTCTTGAAGCTGCTAAATATAAATTCAGAACTTTACAGAGGTAAAGTTTCTCTTATTAACATAACAGCTGGGTAAGGTCTGTCAGACCCAATGACACTCAATAATTGTGTCACTACCCTCTTCAGATGAATGAAGTATGAATCCTTTTTCCTGATTTAGCTAAATTCAAAGACGTCAAATCCCTATTAGTCTCTATATTATCTAAATATCTAAGTATACTTTGCTCACTGCAAAGCAGAAAAAGTACATTTCATTAGGATGCTTCTAAATAGTGATATTTATGAAGGAACCTAAATGACAAAAATCCACAGAGATACAATTTCCTAAATCTCAAGGTCTAAGAGAAAAATCCAATCACAGCACACAAAACTTTCCAATAGTGAGAAAAGCTCTAGCGTTTATTCCATAATCAGTTTTTGCACAATTTTCCCCTTATTAAAGGTGGTAGATTATCACCCATGACATAGAGTTTTATTCATAAAGTGGGAGAGCTCTGTTTTCCAACAAGCACCGAAACAAAAGAAAGGACTGAAAGTTGCTTTAAGTGGCCTGTTTAAACCCCTTATTAAAGGTGGTAGATTATCACCCATGACATAGAGTTTTATTCATAAAGTGGGAGAGCTCTATTTTCCAACAAGCACCGAAACAAAAGAAAGGACTGAAAGTTGCTTTAAGTGGCCTGTTTAAAAGTATTTGATAGTTACAAAATGTGGTCTGAAATATTACTTTATATTTAAGAGTTTTAAATATCATTCCAACCATATTCACACTCATTGTTTCATTTGCTTCCATGAGGTAGTAAGTGTAAATATCATTTTAAGATCCAGAGACTGAAGCACAGAAAAATTAAGTGATTTGTCTAACGTAGAATAGAAGAACTCTGGACTTCTACTTTGGGGTGTTTTCATCACATCAAAAAGATGAGTTTAGAAATGCGGATACCTATTATTCAAGGTCCAGGCTGATAACTTATTGCCACTTCTGATACTCAGACTTGGGTGATATCTGGGAAAGAAAATAGTATTAGCAGAGACTATGGTATTTGCATTTCACAAAGATTCAACAAATATTTACTTGGGGTTTACAATGTGTTGAGCTACCAGACATGATATCACTCAGCAGCAGAATGAAAGCTGGATTAGAAGTAGCCTGAGGTGGAGATGGTAGTGGTAGTACGAGAAGAGATGGGAGAAAGAAGACAAAAGGATTAGCCACTTTTTGATAACTCTTTATGTTCAAATTCATTCATAAAACAAATATTTTTTTAGCACCTACCAGGTACCAGACACTATTCTGTGTTTGTGAATGTTTAAGTGAATAAAATAGACAAAAGTCCTCATCATAATGTTTACATTGGGGGAGGGAGAGGAGTGCAGACAAATAAGAAAAATATGTAGTATGTCAGATAATGATAAACACATTGAAGGGGAAAAGAGAAAAGAAACCAGGGCGATGATGGGAGAGGTTTTTTTTTTTTCTTTTTTTTAAACCATTC
>NW_007727076.1:403195-404568 GCF_000696425.1 Galeopterus variegatus | reverse complement strand
CATTGAAGGGGAAAAGAGAAAAGAAACCAGGGCGATGATGGGAGAGGTTTTTTTTTTTTCTTTTTTTTAAACCATTCTTTATGTATTTATTCACATATTTGATTAAAAAGTCAGGAGTGAAATTATTACAATGACCTAATAAGTAACTGTACAGTCCCCAAGTGCAGAGTCAAAGTTGTGGATTTTAAAGAGAACAGTCAGTCAAATTCTCTGGAAAAGATGACATTTGAGCCGAGACCTCAAGGAAGTAGGAAAGCAATACACGCAGAAATTTAGAGCAGAAGCTTTCCAGGTAGAGGGAAGAAGAAGCACAAAGGACCTGAGGCAGAAGTGTGGTACATCTGAAAAACAGCAAGGAATGGAGTGTAGCTAGAGTGGCAAGAGTAAAGAAGAATAGTAAAACCAAAGTAAATGCACATCATTTTATGAGTGTACTTCAAAAAGTTTTCAGAAAATTTGAATTAAAAGATAATACGAATCTTTCCATGAGCTTTTTGAAGACCCCTCATATATAACTCACTACCCCCAATTACCACATTTCAAGTTCTCTCCAAGTTAGGATGCTCACAGAATTTATATCATGTGCTTTAAAATTTCTTGAGGTCCCAATGTTTGAGTGTTATCTAAATATGGTGGTCAATAACCACTGTATTATTAGTCAACACCAATAATCATTTCATAAGACTCAAACTCAACCTTTCACCACTGGATACTGAATGGACTGGGTCAGATTTCCAACTGTGTCCAAAGAGAATCTGTTAATTGAGACAACCTTTGTACACACACACACACACACACACACACACACACACACACACACACACACCAGAGTACCAAAAAGAGAATGGGTAGTTATACTCAGGTGTTGTTTGAACTATTTCAAAGTATGATTGTCAAATGATTACAAGACAGGGACAGAAGGTTATACAACTATATCAAGGCTTTCCAATTACAGTTCCATATACTTAGTAGTAAAATTAAGTGACCTACATATTACCTAGGAGTTTTCTAGATTTACCCCTCCATTCTCTCCACAGAAGTTAAGACATTTAGGTTGGCAACACCATCACCTTAAATATCCCATAGGACATATAAACTTGCTCTTATAAAGATAAGATTTTGAAAGAATGCTCATGTTAGAACTTCTTGGGCCGGCCTGGTGGCGCACTCAGTAGAGTGTGGCGCTTGGGAGCGTGGCGGCGCTCCCGACGAGGGTTCGGATCCCATATAGAGACCGGTCCGCTCACAGGTTGAGCACGGTGCGGGCGTGACACCGAGGGTTGCGATCCCGTTGCCGGTCGTGGTGCGGGCGTGACACTGAGGGTTGCGATCCCGTTACCGGTCACGAAAAAAGACAAAAAGGAAAAAAAAAA
>NW_007727076.1:399581-402195 GCF_000696425.1 Galeopterus variegatus | reverse complement strand
GGTCCCGGTCCGGTACGGGGGCGACACTGAGGGTTGCGATCCGTTGCCGGACACGGAAAAAAGACAAAAAAAAAAAAAAAAAAGAACAAATTAACATCACATGCCTCTCTCTCAACAAAATCATATCAGATGATCTTGCCACCTTCCTGGAATATATCCCTCCCGTTCTTCCTCTTTATCACTGTTTTGCAAGGGAAGAGATTCCTTTAGGAGTATGCATCAGACCAGTGAGAGGCTTTTCGAAAAACCTCCCAAATGACCACTCTTGAGCCTAAATCACATTATGAGGTATGTTGGGGTGACAAGGGAAGGGAAAGTTGAGAATCACTGACCCAAATCTTCTAGGTCCACATTTTCAATCCAACCTCAGGTCCAAAGGAAGAGCTCATTCCCTCCTCCAAATGTATATTATTTATCATTAATTTCACAAAAATAAAGAGCTTCTTTATTATCTCTCCAGTTATCATGAACTTTTCTTTAAGAATCAAAGCAGCATGCTTTGTCTAAGAAAAGGTATTGAGTTCCAGTTTACCATCATATAAAGAAAAATCTGTTTTGCATGAGATAAATTTCCATTGCAAGAAATGTCTGTTTTCATAAGGAATTTTCTAATTTCATCTGTATAAAATTAGATTTCTCCTGTTATAAAACTGGGTGTTTGTTATCAAAGGTCATCTTTCTTAGGAATATAGCCTGGCTGGCATACAACAGATCATCACATAATTTTACATTACTAAGTGATCCTAGATAATACTTTTCAGATGAGAAGAAACATTCAGAGAGGTCAAATGACTTGTCGAAAGTCACATAGCCAGCCATGATTTACTTAATTTCAGTGACAAAAACCTTTGGGATAAATTTTACTAAGTAAAAAGGAAAGCTATGAAATGCTTTCTATTATACATGCTACCTTTGGATTTCATACACTGCTGGCTTTGAGATGAATTCTTCTCAAACATTAAATTTCTGGTAAAGAAAGGCAAGCAAAGTGATCTGTTTCTTATAAGACATATGATAGAACAGACTGAAATTTAATGGAGATTTCCTGTGCTACCACAAGGCAAGTCCCATTGCATTGTTTTCTTCTTATGCAACATGTTTTGCAGTAGGATTCTATTACAGTTCCTTGTGTAACGCAGAGGTTAAGTCCTAACTGACTGCAATGTGGCCAAGACAGCAAATCTTTTCATTTTCTCATGTAAGTCAAAATGATTAAGGGAAGAAAATCAGAATATTTCATACTATTAAGTATTACATTCTGCTTCTGTATACAGATATAAGTAAAATGTGTTCTTGCCTTTATCCACCATTCCCATAATGTGCTTTTAGAATAGTACAGTTAATTTACTCAAAAAAAATCCACTTAAAGAAATTTTTAAAAATTATTAGAGTTAGTAATTCTATACTACAAACTTATGTGTTGCACACAAAAGTTATCTTCAATCTGTGATTAACATCGATGGTTGGGAGAAAGTTTCATGCCCAGAAGGGTATCATCTTTCAACCATTACCTTTAAGTAAACTATTGGCAATGGTTTTCACTGAAGAATGAGTCTGAAATTTAAGTCTACATTTTGAACTTCTAATGCATTTGACCAGGGCCATTACTTAAGGAAATGCATGTACCTGGTAAAAAGTTTTAAAAGGCAAATCTCCCTCCCACCCTTGACCCAAGTCTCTCAGGTCTTCTCCACAGAGACAATCACTATTACCTATCCAAATATAAAGAAAGACAGAAAGACAAGAAAAACAGTGCAGGAAGGAAGAGAGGAAGAGAGGGAGGGAGGGAGGGAGGGAGGGAGGGAAGGAGGGAAGGAAGGAGGGAAGGGTGATATGCATGTGTGTTCTAAAGTAGTTTTTAAAAACTCACATCTTTTTATTCTTAAATAAATATACTCCTTATTAGTTTTCAAAGCACTTTCAAGTACGTCAGCTCATTGATCTTCAAAACTAACAATCCTGGGCCGAGCCCATGGTGCACTCAGGAGAGTGCGGCGCTGGGAGCACAGCACTCCTGCCGCAGGTTCGGATCCTATATAGGGATGACCGGTGCGCTCACAGCGCTCACTGGCTGAGTGCGGTGCAGCCGGTGTCAAAAAAAAAACAAAAAGAAAAAAAAAAACAAAAAACTAACAATCCTTCCAGCTGGCCTGTGGCTCACTCAGGAGAGTGCGGTGCTGATAACACCAGGGCCACGGGTTCGGATCCCATATAGGGATGGCCAGTTGCTCACTGCGTGAGCGTGGTGCTGACAACACCAAGTCAAGGGTTAAGATCCCCTTACCGGTCATCTTTAAAAAAAAAAAAAAAGAAAGAAAAAAACTAACAATCCTTGGTAAATATATTCTAACTTCAAAAAATCATCTAATGGAATCATTTAACATACCCATCTCTCCCAGGAAAATAACACTCAAACCAACCCAAATTATAATTGTGTACTCAAAAACAAAAAACTAGCACACTTCCAGGAGATCTAACTATCTTCTTCGGGTAGCATATTCTCCTCTCTCAGATCTACATGGTCAATAATTATTATTGTTATTCTTTTAGAAATTTAAACTGGCATCACTATCACAAAGTATTTCAGAGTTATAATAAACACATGTCTATTTAG
>NW_007727076.1:385048-399167 GCF_000696425.1 Galeopterus variegatus | reverse complement strand
AAAAAAAAAAAAAAGAAAGAAAAAAACTAACAATCCTTGGTAAATATATTCTAACTTCAAAAAATCATCTAATGGAATCATTTAACATATCCATCTCTCCCAGGAAAATAACACTCAAACCAACCCAAATTATAATTGTGTACTCAAAAACAAAAAACTAGCACACTTCCAGGAGATCTAACTATCTTCTTCGGGTAGCATATTCTCCTCTCTCAGATCTACATGGTCAATAATTATTATTGTTATTCTTTTAGAAATTTAAACTGGCATCACTATCACAAAGTATTTCAGAGTTATAATAAACACATGTCTATTTAGTTTTACTGTAGCCTGTTATTTCCCAGTGTATTTGGAAAGGAAGGCCATTCTCTATTCCTCACCTATCCCCACCATATCTATAATATATGGAATTGATTTTATTTTATTTTATTTTTATTTATTTATTTTTTCCTTTTTGTCTTTTCTTACTGACCGGTAACGGGATCGCAACCCTCGGTGTCACGCCCGTACCGGGGACCGGCAACGGGATTGCAACCCTCAGTGTTGCGCCCGCACCGCACTCAGCCAGTGAGTGCGAACCGGTTTCCACATGGGATCCAAACCCTCGACGGGAGCGCTCCCAAGCGGCGCACTCTCCAGTGCGCCACCGGGCCAGCCCTGGAATTGATTTTGTTTTATTCTTCTGTTCATGTCATGTAACAGAAGAACACCAGTCTTCCTATTTTTGATTAATAATATAGCGAATGATCCTATAATGCTGATGACACTTGAATATTCAAGTTCTAGAAAGCAGATTGACATATGCATAGTAGCCAATTAGAACACTACCTGATTTAAGCCTCCTAAAAGAGGGTTAATGATTAACACAGAGATATATCGTTTAACTGTTAATAAAATATAAATGCAAAACATTACATATTTCCAAGTATGAAGCTAGTTAATGTCTAGAGTAACTTAGAGAAAATTAAATAAAAAGAGATACTGTATGACTTTTTGTAATTTAAAAGCATACATCCAATACCAACTCTTACCTATGTATTTGGGGTTGTTAATCACAAATAATACTATACTTCTTCACTGTATCCATTTAGTGCTTATCATTAAGAGGACACATTAGACTTCTTTTTATAATTGTGGTGAAACACACATAACATAAAATTTACCATTTTAGCCATCAAAATACTTTTCAAACAGCCTTAATTAATCTACTCAAGATGGAAATTAGATCCCTATTTCCATTTTACTGATGAAAATACAGTCGAAGAAAGATTAGGTCAGTCATGTATATTATCACAGGTCATAAACCCAAAAGAAATGAGGTAGAAACTCAAAAGAAACTGCTTTTGAAAAAATAATAGATTTTATTAAAATTCAAATTATTTCTCTAATTCTTATTTCTTTTGCTGATACCAAACTGATACCAAATAACAGAACTATTAAATGCTTTTAGAAAAGGCAAGGATAACATTTTTAGACTAAAATATTTTTAAGTGCTTTACAAGTCTAGACTAAATGATTTCAACAAGTCAGTAACAGAACTGGGAAATGATCCCACAAGGCCTACTTCTTAGCCATTAATCTCTTCACAAGCCAACACAGTATATATTGGTATGATTTTTATCTTCTATGTTTTTTCACCACAAGAAAATTTTAAATACAGTAAAAGAAGGCTCTCAAATGGAATGAGAAAAAATGTGGTAGAACTGAAAACAAATCAAGTCATCATTGATTTACTGTTATTTTAATAATCTTTGATACAGAAAGTGGACTCTGTGAAGCTATATCTACCATAAAGAAAGACAGGCATGAAAACATGAAGGTAAATGTGAACCCCAAAAGTGAGCTAACTACTCAGATCCATATCTGAAAAATTACAGAAAGTGGACTCTGTGAAGCTATATCTACCATAAAGAAAGACAGGCATGAAAACATGAAAGTAAATGTGAACCCCAAAAGTGAGCTAACTACTCAGATCCATATCTGAAAAATTAAAGTTTTAGGGCCGGCCCATGGCTCACTCGGGAGAGTGCGGTGCTGATAACACCAAGGCCCCGGGTTCGGATCCCATATAGGGATGGCTGGTTCGCTCACTGGCTGAGCGTGGTGCTGACAACACCAAGTCAAGGGTTAAGATCCCCTTGCCGGTCATCTTTAAAAAAAAAAAAAGAAAGAAAGAAAAATTAAAGTTCAAGCTATTATCTTACAACAGACTGTATAGCATTTACCTTTCATGTTAGAAAGATCAGAAAGTAGATGGTCACATTTGCTTACAAATGCATAAACAGTGGAAGGATAAGTAAGAAACTAGTTATCTATGGAGGCAGGAGTGTGAACAACATGAAAAGACATGGCTGAAAGCAACATTTCGGTGTGATGTAATTTAAAATTTTTGACTATGGAAATAATTACCATTTGAAAGTAAAATAAAAGGGTACAATATTTTACTAAAATAATCAATTTTTTAAAGTTTTGTCAAAGCCTCCTCTACTTTACGGTACCTTCTAAGAAATTGAAGCTCCTGGAAAAGAAGAAAAAGCCTGTTTTACTATTACCCATAAAACATTTGGGGAGAAAATTTCCTTTGATGAGAAAGAAAGAGCCAGGGTAAGTTAGGAAGGACTTTCTGAATGTCTAATCCATTGTATTTTAACCCTTAAACATTATTATAAAAATTCAAGAATAAGTTTTTCTCCTTAGTAGATGGTTCATTAAAGGGCAGTGTAGTATAGTATAAAGTTTCATATAAGTGCAGGCAGTTAAGCTTCAACTTATACTTAATTACTTCACATTTAATATACTTTTATTAAATCAACTATCTTACTCTTCTCTGGCCAAAGAAAACAACTTTAATTATGGGAAACACTTTATCAGATCAAGTTTGACTGATAAGTTCAAACCCTGTGGGATACTTATATCAGCTCTATAGGAAAGGGCTGCTCTAAGGAAGTTCCCCAGGTCATTATACAGCTTGGATAAATAGACCATGACAGTGAGAATGATTAGTACACCAGAAATTTAGGGAGGCAGCTGGTGTAGGGCAACAAGAATGGGTTTGGAGTTAGACCTAAGTTTGAACCTGACTCTACCTCCTGTTGATCTTGGCAAATGACTTAACATCTCTGCAAGTTTTTAATGATAAAATGATGCTGATACACCTAACTTAAAGACCATTAAAAGAATCAAACAAAATGTCCACATTGGCAGGTTCCAGACTATTTTGGCTGGCTCATGCAGGAGACATGTAGCAGGAATAAAAAAAACTTTCGGTACTGAATATTTTTGAAGTCACATGTGAGAAAACTACTATAATGGAAAAAAATAATCTAAAATGGCAAGGAAAATCAAAAACTTTTCTGTGAGTCAGGTAATTGGGATATAGTCAAAGAGAAGAGGTGAGCATCTTTATTAAAAATTGAAGATTTTTACTTCATCTATATGTTAATTTACTTGCTTTTTTCTTAGTTCAGATCTGAACATCCATTAGCCTGGAGAAATCACTTGAATATTCTAGGAAAAACGTCCAGTGTAAGTAAGCATGGCTATCAAACTTTAAAAGAATCTAAAGTGGATACTAGGTTTAAAATCACTATAAACATCTATAAATATTTTCATTCAGAAAATTTCCAACAGAATTTGAAGACGATAACATCAGTACTTCTTATAAAAAAGAAAAAAAGTGCTTTTAAAACTCTGAGATCATCTTAAGACAACTCTATTCTTGTGGAAGATTATTTCTTATTAGCAAAAACACTTAAGAAAGAGGCAGCCATCTGAAATTGCAGCTATTCAACTGTTTTTAACTTATGAAAAAACAATTTCATTTTGAGTGTTTAATGTGTGCCAGAAATATCATCCACTGGGGTATGGCAGGTCCTCTGCTTTCAGGTAACCTAGAAGTCTGGCTGAAAAGACAGAATAGAGACACAGTTCATTGGCTGAGATTTAAGGAAAAACACTAATAAACAACTCGTTGACATAACTATTCAGTTTCTCCTTCATTTTTAAGTGCCTTACAGACTGAAACAATAAAAAATATGTTTTCAGTTCATTACTGAACATACACTATGTCAAGGGCACATGATAAAAAACAAATTTCCTTTGATTTGGTCCTGACCATTCATTATAAAGCCCATACACCACGTTAAAATGGGGGAGAGGGTTGTTAGAAAAAGGAATTAAAAGGTTACTTCTTTGAGTGTTTTTATATAATGTACCTTTATTTCCTCATATTAGAGAGAGGATATGCTCTTATTCCCCTAAAGGTGTCCTTTTTGTAAATCACAGTCAAACATATCACATAGAGTGAAAGGAGTAAAGTTCAAAAAATAATTGGGAGAGGTTTCAGTAGCAAAAGACATAGAATGCAGTTATTTTCTAATTAGAAAACCTGGCTCTCAACCATCAGACACTCTTATACAGGAAGTTAACTTTCCTGAGTATCTACACATCTTCTGCTTTTTAAATGTACTACGTATTTGAAAACGCACGTACTAGTCATTGAAAGAGCAACAAAAATGATTTAAATGATTCTTTTTATTGTTTAGGAGAAATTTGGGGACTTCCTAGCCACCTCCCCCCCCCCACACACACCTGGAGTAGGGGGGAAGGGAAGCAAGGGGAATATATTTTGATACTCCTAAAAATCCCTGTTAGGCTTGGAGTCCAAGAAAAGACATGCAATTTGACACAGGGATGGAGGCAAGCGCTTTGCTCATTTCTGCTCCAGTGCACACAATCTATACTGGGGTTACCTGTGAGGAAATGTTTTTTTAAAAAAGATGACCGGTAAGGGGATCTTAACCCTTGACTTGGTGTTGTCAGCACCACACTCAGCCAGTGAGCGAACCGGCCATCCCCATATGGGATCCGAACCCGGGGCCTTGGTGTTATCAGCACCGCACTCTACCGAGTGAGCCACGGGCCGGCCCAAGGGGAATATATTTTGATACTCCTAAAAATCCCTGTTAGGCTTGGAGTCCAAGAAAAGACATGCAATTTGACACAGGGATGGAGGCAAGCGCTTTGCTCATTTCTGCTCCAGTGCACACAATCTATACTGGGGTTACCTGTGAGGAAATGAAGGTTTTTCCCTTAAGATCAAAACACATTTCGGGATTCAACAATTCTGACTAACAGCCAAGGGAGTGAAGAATGCCTACTGATCTACTATTTGTTGAGGCTTCTTCCTACAAGGAATGAACTGTGACACAATTTAGCCACCAACTGCTACATTTTTAAAATGGAGCTTTTAGAGAACACAACTGGTTTTGAAATAAAGCTCAACTCTTACCACACCTCCTTCCACACTAGTTTCTGCACTAGCTAACAAGAGAGCTCAAGAACTGGATCAAGGAGTGCTGGCAAGGGCCAGAGCTGATTCAGAAAATCACCATACCCTTACACAGGTGCTTTGCCTTTTTATTTTTTTAAGTTCGGATTTTCTTACATTAGAAAGAACTTTTCCCCCAAAGCTGCACACATGGAAGCTGCTTTTCAATCAGAATTCTAAACACTGCTCGTGAGCCTCGTGCTTTTTCACACGCTTCTTCATTCAGTGTAGGAGCTTCTTAATACAGCACTCATTTTAACATGTTTCACGCTGGTCTTGCTCACTGAACCGTCTTATGGTAGTTTCCCCATCTAGCAGTGAAATTTGTACGAAAGCACGGATTCCACAGACCAGCGGGGATTTCTCCCCTGGACCACAGCTGCTAGGTTAACTGCTAATCAAATACAAAATACACGATTCTCTCTCCCCGACACACCCTCCGGAATCCCATGAGGCGCAAACCACAGCTCGGCCCACGTTCGCTGATGAGGCTGAGCTCTCGGGACCCATGTCTGGGAACCCACCGCGCAGTCAGCCTCAGCTCCGAGTCCGCCCGGCCGGGCAAGAGAACAAAGGCAGCGCCCGCCCTCCTGGGCGCTGAGGCGGCGGCCCGGAGGAGGAGGAGGACGAGGAGGAGGAGGAGGGCGAGGAGGAGGGCGAGGGGGACGAGGGGGAAGAAGCCGCCACCGCTGGCCGGCGCGCTCGCCCGTGGACCTAGCCAGCCCCGACCCACCTTGGACAGCTGCCTTCTGAGGCTGAAGCGCTGAACCATGGCCGGCCGCCCCGGGCTCTTCAGACAAAGCGATCACCGAAGGAGGGCTGGGCTTTTAAAACACGGCTTCTTGGGAAAGTCGGTGGCAGGACATTTTGGAGACTGTCACACTTGGAAGCGCTCCACGGCCGTGCCGGAGGCGCCGCCAGCCAGCGCGGGCGAGCACTAGCGAGCGCCAGGGCCGAGCCTCCCGCACTTCCTGTGAGTCAGCTGCGAGGGGTCTGGCCCAGGACCACCCCTTCCCTTTCCAGGAGACCACGAGGCGACGCCGCTGCGGTGGTGCCGCCAGAGACTCCAGGGGCCAGACCTGGTGAGCCGGTCTGCGTGGGAGGAGGGGTGGCGCCGGGCTCAAGCAGGGGCCCGAGCGACGCCCGCCCCCGCCCTGCCCCCAGGTGGCTCGCCAGGAGCAGCCCGGAGAGGAGGAGGTGCGCGGCTCTGTCTGGCCAAACTGGCCATACCTTCCCTCTTACTCACGGGGAGGGGTCCTGCTTCCCCTCCCCGGGAAGGAATGTCAGGTGCGGAGAGACACACTCCGATGGTGACTTCGGCTTCGTGCCCAAGTTAAACACGAACGTGGCCTCCTCAGGTGAGTGCCCTCTCTTGTTGGAACAAAATAATTTTTAAAAGTCCACACACAAAACAAACAAAAAGAACAGCTCGGAGTGAATCAGTGCAGGTAAAGAGGTATCAACGACGACAATCGTGAGGGCAGATCCAAAGATACAAAATACTTTGCCGTCAGTTGCCACTCTTCCTCTATTTGAGTCTGCTTCCAGACAGCCACTGCAAGGATAAAGTTTCATCTTATGAAACTTTCCAGTCTACCTGCTCCTCTCCCAACAGCGCATAACCTAATAAGTTAGGGCAGAACTTGTTGGAATGTGTTATTTTTTCCCTTCTCCAGTGCCTCTCAATTTCCTGAGCACAATTATATCTTATGCTACATTTATGGCCTTTGTTGGAATGAACCTACTATATGCAGTCATCACTGCATTAGGCATTTCACATCTATTATACCATTGATTTCTCAAAATAACCTTGTGAAATTCTTCAAATAAGTAAAGCAGTAACCCTCTCTCTAAAACCTCAATATTATTGAGGAAACCATAAAGTGTATTAATGCCTTTCTTCAGGCAAGAAAAGTGAAAAATAAATTTGAAAAGAAAAGATAGGTCTGTGCAATGGTTATTCTCAACTATATCCATATTACATACTACCAGTTTCCAATCATCAAACATGTATAATTTTTTTAAATTCACACATATTTCATAATATCTTAGGATGAGCAGAGAAGATGCACCAAATTCAAACAAATAACAGGATGCCAAGGCTCCAAAAAATTACTCTAAACAAAATGTATATATAAAACTCTTACTCTAAAAACTTTAAACAGAAAAGGATTGAACATATTTAACTGTACCTTTTGTAACCTTCCAAAGCTGAAAAACTTTTAGATCAACAACTGTGACTGAAAGTAAAGACTCCTTTATATCTAAGGTTCAGAGTGTGCAACGTAACCTAATATTTAAACTAACTGATTGAAATTTAATGCCAAGTGGAAAGTAGGTTGACAGAGAACCTGAGTTTGTTTTTGTTTTGTTTTGTTTTGTTTTTTGGTTTGTTTGTTTTTATGGTGAGAGCACCAGTATTAATGCCAAGTGGAAAGTAGGTTGACAGAGAACCTGAGTTTGTTTTTGTTTTGTTTTGTTTTTTTTTTTTGGTTTGTTTGTTTTTATGGTGAGAGCACCAGTATCTCCATTTTTCTCCCACAGAGAATGAAAGAGAGTACTCTGAAATCTTCTCCTGGGAATGCATGAAGGATTAATGAGATGCTGATTTGCAAATAATAAAGTGCCTTACAGAAAGACATATCATCTCAAACACAAGGTATTTCTGATAAAAGCGACTAGAATCCCAGATCACTGCTATAAGATTCTATCACAAAAAAAGGAAAGAAAAAAGGCATTAAAATAACATGTCAAGGGCCGGCCCGGTGGCGCACTGCTACAGTGCGCCGCTTGGGAGCGCGGTGGCGCTCCCACCGAGGGTTGCGATCCTGTTGCCGGTCCTGGTCCGGTTCGGGCGCGACACTGAGGGTTGCGATCCGTTGCCGGTCACAAAAAAAGACAAAAAAAGGAGACGCTCACTGACTGAGCGAGGTGCGGGCGCAACACCGAGGGTTGCGATCCTGTTGCCGGTCCTGGTCCGGTTCGGGCGCGACACTGAGGGTTGCGATCCGTTGCCAGTCACAAAAAAAGACAAAAAAAGGAGAAAAAAAAAAAAAAAAGAATAACATGTCAAAAGGACTGACTATAGGTCCAGATATATATCAAATATCAGTCATGAACTGAAAGGGATAAAATCCTTAAAGTTCCAGATACACAGAAAGGACTTATGGATTAAAAGTATGGTGTCTCCATTCTAATAAGAACTTACTCATTTTGTGCCTATTAAGATAAACACAAAAAGTCTAAGTGTTTAAGATACAAGAAATCCTGTTAAAAGTTATTTGAGTGCATGCCTGAAATCTAGTCTTTGATAAAAAGATGAAAAACTGAAAACAGAGAAGTTTCTCAATAAATGGAACTATTAGGGAGAAGATTAGAATTTCTAAATTTGGTTTATTTTGCGGACTGTGGCAGCTTTGCAGATGAACACAGTAGACCAAGATCAAAGGTTACAAAATAATAGCAGGAAAGATAGAAACGTATAACCTAGAGAAAAGTCAACAGCTCTGCCATCATTCTCTTCACTACTTGAGGACCAAAATAATGTCATTTAGTAGTCTGTAAATGAAAATCCATATGATCTGATACTCTGTGTGGAAGCAGACAAAACTGTCTATGGAGTTCTTAATCTTTTTTGGATCATGCAGCCTCTGTGAATAAATTAAAAGCTATGGACTCAGTACCTGGAGTACACACATGCAATGCATGAATGAATAGTACACACACATTTTGGATACAATTCCAAATGGTTCATAGATTCCCTACAGCTTGTCCATACACTCCAGGTTAAGAACTTTTGTTCAGGCCATTATTAAAGAAGAGCTGAACATCAATCATTTAATGGTCTTGTCTTCTACTTTCCACCATAGATAACAGTTCTTAGTAAAACCGAGAACAGAAGTTTGTCTTTGACATTTTGCCCCATCCCCAATACGTTTCCCTTATTTGTTTGTCAAATAATAATCTACTTCCAAAGTGGCAAGTGATCTTTATGTATATTTTGAATTTGTTTTAAAAATCTTCTAGGTTTTTCTTTATTATCATTGTAGGAAAAAAATAGTATTTTATCCTCCTTATTTTAACCATTATATACAACCCCACATTAGAGATAACATTAATACTTATCTTCCTAGATGTTTTACTACACATGTATAAATGTATACTTTTTTAAAAACCAAAACTAAGACTATACTGTTTTGTAATTTGCTTTTTCACTAAAATATGTATATTTTAAATATATCTATCTTATAGCTATATTCATTAAAATCTATATTTAATATATGTGATATATATTTATATACATAATGAATACTTTGGATTAATATTTATGAAGTTCAAATAATCATCCCAATTTAGCTGATTTCTATATTAAAAACACTTGTCTCTCCCTTTGCAACAGCTTCATTCTTAAAATCCTGTATATATACTTTTTAAATAAATCAAAGTTTTATACTATTGAAATATCAAGTAATATAAACTACACTTTTACAGAGAAGGAAACTAAAGTTCAAACAGATTTTCAAACTTGTCCCAAATAACAAGAATTGGTACTACCGTTGGGACTAGAACTCAAAATAGTTAATTTTCACTACAGTGCTTTTTCCCATTACATCATACTTCCTCCTATTGTTAATAATTTTAGATTCATTAAGAAAGAAAACTACTTAAGACATTCATGTAGTAAACTTTTTTTATAAATTGAATAATTATTCCAAATAATTATTCCATCTTTAAAACTTGAACTTTTATACTTTACGTTATGAGTGAGTTTACCTAAAGCCCAGCACACCTGAAATTCCTTCACTTATTTTTCTGGTATCCAATTTGACAACAAAGTTATATTAAATAAATCTTGTTGTTCAAACATCACTGTGGGTTTTAACCAGCTTCCTGTGTTAACTCAGTAGAAATAACTGCACAGTGCCAGCTACCAGTCAGTCAATAAAACTATAAGGTTTTTATTATGCAACAGGACATCATTTCAAAAAGCCCCCTTTTATTCATACACTCAAAAAGCAATTATGACACCAAACACTGGCAGGTATGGAATGAAACATTCTCTTTCCTTAAGAAGGTCACAATCTAGTAAGGAAATAGAAAACCTAAGACACAATTGTCACACAATAAGACACAATTGTCACACAATGTGGTAAGTTGCAGCAATAAATAGGGGCAGTGGTGGCATAAAGGATGGAGTGATAATTTGATTGTGTAGAACTGGAAAAGTCTTAGAGTTGGAGTGTTTAAGGTTGGGTAGGAATTTTGCAAATGGACAAAAAAGGGAAGGGCATTCCATAAATGGAAAGAACACAATTAAAGACAGGTGTGAAACAAGTAGTAAGTAAAACTTAGTTTTTCCATGACAAGGCAACATGTTATTAACCTGGAGTGTGTTCAGAATGTTTTTTGCTTATAGAGTAGGAATGTAAATAGTAACAAAATTCAGTTATTTCTCCTTTCTAAATTGTACACATTTGACAACTATTTTTCTAACTGCCCAAATGGAAACAGCACATCATTAACAAATAATAATGTGCTGGAGTCTCTCAGAAATTATGATTCTTTTAGTTACTCCTTAGAGCAAGGAGGGAGGAAATCTATTTTCAAAAAGCTTAGTCAAGGGTCCGGCACGGTGGCGCACTGCTACAGTGCGCCACTTGGGAGTGTGGTGGCGCTCCCGCCGAGGGTTCGGATCCCACATACAGACCGGTTCCCACATACAGACCGGTTCCCGCTCACTGGCTGAGCGAGGTGCGGGCGCAACACCGAGGGTTGCGATCCCATTGCCGGTCCCGGTCCGGTACGGGCGCGACACTGAGGGTTGCGATCCGTTGCCGGACACGAAAAAAGACAAAAAAAAAAAAAAGCTTAGTCAATAATGCTGCCAGTTTTGGGGTTCCCTGTGGCAATTCAGGCCCCTTAAATGACATATCTGTTTTCATAAAAACTGATTTATTTTGGCAGTCTCACAATAGACAACATTACAGAAACTACATCTTAGCTAACTGAAGAACAGATTAAGTAACTTATGCAGTTATTTACATAAGTCCAAGCAACTATCAATATAAATAACCCTGAAAATAGTGCAATTCATTTAGAAGAAAGAAGCTAAAAGATATTGATGATCAAAAAACTTGAGTACCTAACCATGTACCATTCCATAACTAATTGTGATGAGTGATTTAAAGAGCAGCCAACCTTGTTTTTTTTTTTTTTTTTTTTTTTAAAGATGACCAATAAGGGGATCTTAACCCTTGACTTAGTGTTGTCAGCACCATGCTCTCCCAAGTGAGCCAGGGGCAAGCCCCTCAACCTTGTTAAATAAGGTCTTTATCTTGGTGACCTAGACATGGCTCTTTCAAATGTGCTAAATTAAGTTTGCTTCCTTTTATATAAGCAATGTTTTGGGCTCTGTATTTATTTCTCTGAAAAAACTCATGCCATGCATCACCTGCAGTAAATGCGTGAAAAGAAGACAGGCAGGGATGGAGGGAAGGTTAGAAGGTAATTTCAAGAGGCTATTTGGCCCAGTTCCTTGTATCCAGGCAACCAGCCCATCAAACAGGGTTGCATAAGCTGTAATGGTAATATTCAGAGATGGCATTTCTACATCCTCCTGTATCATCTCTAATGGAGTGGTCAAGATAGCACTTTTCCTAAATAGGTCCTCACTTTAAGCCCATTTTCTCTTATTGGATTCTCTTTGAAGGTGGCTTCTTGGAATTACTGAAGCACAAATGTTAAGTGGACAGCAATGAATTTACGTGTTTGTGTGTGTGTATACATATGTAGATACTCACAAATTCATTGCTCACACATACACACAGCCATACATATAAACATATGAAGACACAGAAGATGTGTCCATATCAAGATATAGACTATTTCCAGCCCCAGGAGACTCCTAATCTCCTCACTGTTTTCCCCTCCCCCAGAATTAACCATAACTCTGACTTCTATCACCATAAATTAACTTTGCCTGTTCTTGAATTTCATATAAAAGGAATCTTTTGTGTCTGGCTTCTTTCACTAATCATATCTTTGCAATTCATCCATGTAGTTGTGTGTGTTCTTTTGTATTGCTCTATCATATTCCATTGTATGAATATGCCACAATTTATCCATTCTACTTATGGATATGGGCTATATCTAATTTTACTTATTACAAATCTGCTATAAAATTCTCACACATTCTTTTGCCCTTCATACATTCACATTTCTCTTGGGTATATATAACCTAGAAATGGAAATCCTGAAGCACACAGGGTATGAATTATTTAAGCTTTAACAGACATTACTAAACAGTTTTCACCATGGTTGTACCAATTTACACTCTTACAGTAACATATGGAAGTTCCAGTTGCTGTACATCCTTGCCAACCCTTGGGGGGTTTTTTTGTCTTTTAAATCTCGCCATTCTGGTGGGCGTGTCAGGGCATCTTGTTGTGGTCTTGTAAATCTTTTTAAGAAGCTACTTAGAACTAGTTTTTCATCTTTAGATAAAGCTATTTTTTACAATCTATTTAAATTACTTCTGTTGCCTTTCTCGTTTTCTCTATATCCCTCTGTGAGTATTTATCTAACGCTATTCTCTTTGACGATTAACATTGTTTTCCAAGTAGACTTCATATATTGCTAACCTTTCACCATTACTAACTATACTGCCATTCATTCCATTAGTGTTTCTTATATGCCCACCAAGTGCCACACAACTAACATGATTATTATTCACTATGTTGCAAAAAATGCCCAGCAAGATTATATAAAGGAAATAATTAACCTCTATAAAATCAAATCCTTAAAACAGTTTACAAGGTGTATCATATGCTAGTGCCTGCTTTATCTCTCCCGACTACCTACTTTCCCTATTCCCTACTTCGACTACTTCAAATCTCAACTTCAGATCTCAGCTTAGAATTCTGTTTCTTCAGGAAAGCATTCTCTCATCAACCCTCACCAACCCCTTCCCCACCTTAGCAACTGATTACTCCTTACTACACTGTATCATAATTTGTTTGCCTGCATTTCCCTCACCAAAACATAAGTTCCTTAGGGGCAGGGTTCCCATCATGTTCATAGTAGTATTTGTTAAAGTGAATGGCATAAAAATATAAGGCAGTGCTTGACAGCTCTATAAAACTTTAAAAATTTCTATGACGCCCTGGATTTCTTTCTCTCTCCCTCATCCATCTCTCCTATCCCCAAACTCCCTGATCTCTCCACCTAATTAAATTCTACCCATTTTTCTTTTCTTTTTTTTTTTTTTTTTTGTCCTTTTTGAGACCGGCTGCACCGCGCTCAGCCAGTGAGCGCTGTGAGCACACCGGTCATCCCTATATAGGATCCGAACCCGTGGTGGGAGCGCTGCTGTGCTCCCAGCGCCGCACTCTCCCGAGTGCGCCACGGGCTCGGCCCTTCTTTTCTTTTTTGTGAGAATTTTATTAGCTATTTCTTATCTCTCATTTATAAATGGCCCTTTATGATTTAACACCTTCCAATAAAATACGTTCCCTGTAAAAATGTAGAAAACAAAGTAAATATAATGAATAAGATAAAAATTTATTCATAATGTCACCATGTAGAAATATAAGCACTACTAGTGTTCTGCTAAATTTCCATCTGGACTTTAACTATATAAGTACCTTATGAATGCTTAATTGTTATAAAACACTTATCAGTAAATCCATCCTTTACTATGATTTATGTGCTATGTAAAAAAGTATACAGCATTATCTGTAGGTTACTTAGGGGCTTTTTTTTTGGTTTTTTGGTTTTTTTTTTTTTTTTTTT
>NW_007727076.1:355830-384048 GCF_000696425.1 Galeopterus variegatus | reverse complement strand
CCAAGCACCTGCACCTGGAACGCGCGACACTGAGGGTTGCGATCCGTTGCCGGACACGAAAAAAGACAAAAAAAAAAAAAAGCTTAGTCAATAATGCTGCCAGTTTTGGGGTTCCCTGTGGCAATTCAGGCCCCTTAAATGACATATCTGTTTTCATAAAAACTGATTTATTTTGGCAGTCTCACAATAGACAACATTACAGAAACTACATCTTAGCTAACTGAAGAACAGATTAAGTAACTTATGCAGTTATTTACATAAGTCCAAGCAACTATCAATATAAATAACCCTGAAAATAGTGCAATTCATTTAGAAGAAAGAAGCTAAAAGATATTGATGATCAAAAAACTTGAGTACCTAACCATGTACCATTCCATAACTAATTGTGATGAGTGATTTAAAGAGCAGCCAACCTTTTTTTTTTTTTTTTTTTTTTTTTTAAAGATGACCAATAAGGGGATCTTAACCCTTGACTTAGTGTTGTCAGCACCATGCTCTCCCAAGTGAGCCAGGGGCAAGCCCCTCAACCTTGTTAAATAAGGTCTTTATCTTGGTGACCTAGACATGGCTCTTTCAAATGTGCTAAATTAAGTTTGCTTCCTTTTATATAAGCAATGTTTTGGGCTCTGTATTTATTTCTCTGAAAAAACTCATGCCATGCATCACCTGCAGTAAATGCGTGAAAAGAAGACAGGCAGGGATGGAGGGAAGGTTAGAAGGTAATTTCAAGAGGCTATTTGGCCCAGTTCCTTGTATCCAGGCAACCAGCCCATCAAACAGGGTTGCATAAGCTGTAATGGTAATATTCAGAGATGGCATTTCTACATCCTCCTGTATCATCTCTAATGGAGTGGTCAAGATAGCACTTTTCCTAAATAGGTCCTCACTTTAAGCCCATTTTCTCTTATTGGATTCTCTTTGAAGGTGGCTTCTTGGAATTACTGAAGCACAAATGTTAAGTGGACAGCAATGAATTTACGTGTTTGTGTGTGTGTATACATATGTAGATACTCACAAATTCATTGCTCACACATACACACAGCCATACATATAAACATATGAAGACACAGAAGATGTGTCCATATCAAGATATAGACTATTTCCAGCCCCAGGAGACTCCTAATCTCCTCACTGTTTTCCCCTCCCCCAGAATTAACCATAACTCTGACTTCTATCACCATAAATTAACTTTGCCTGTTCTTGAATTTCATATAAAAGGAATCTTTTGTGTCTGGCTTCTTTCACTAATCATATCTTTGCAATTCATCCATGTAGTTGTGTGTGTTCTTTTGTATTGCTCTATCATATTCCATTGTATGAATATGCCACAATTTATCCATTCTACTTATGGATATGGGCTATATCTAATTTTACTTATTACAAATCTGCTATAAAATTCTCACACATTCTTTTGCCCTTCATACATTCACATTTCTCTTGGGTATATATAACCTAGAAATGGAAATCCTGAAGCACACAGGGTATGAATTATTTAAGCTTTAACAGACATTACTAAACAGTTTTCACCATGGTTGTACCAATTTACACTCTTACAGTAACATATGGAAGTTCCAGTTGCTGTACATCCTTGCCAACCCTTGGGGGGTTTTTTTGTCTTTTAAATCTCGCCATTCTGGTGGGCGTGTCAGGGCATCTTGTTGTGGTCTTGTAAATCTTTTTAAGAAGCTACTTAGAACTAGTTTTTCATCTTTAGAT
Source organism: Galeopterus variegatus (assembly GCF_000696425.1). Lineage (NCBI taxonomy): Eukaryota > Metazoa > Chordata > Mammalia > Dermoptera > Cynocephalidae > Galeopterus > Galeopterus variegatus. The sequence continues at coordinate 382,332 of NW_007727076.1, read as the reverse complement.
AAAGCTATTTTTTACAATCTATTTAAATTACTTCTGTTGCCTTTCTCGTTTTCTCTATATCCCTCTGTGAGTATTTATCTAACGCTATTCTCTTTGACGATTAACATTGTTTTCCAAGTAGACTTCATATATTGCTAACCTTTCACCATTACTAACTATACTGCCATTCATTCCATTAGTGTTTCTTATATGCCCACCAAGTGCCACACAACTAACATGATTATTATTCACTATGTTGCAAAAAATGCCCAGCAAGATTATATAAAGGAAATAATTAACCTCTATAAAATCAAATCCTTAAAACAGTTTACAAGGTGTATCATATGCTAGTGCCTGCTTTATCTCTCCCGACTACCTACTTTCCCTATTCCCTACTTCGACTACTTCAAATCTCAACTTCAGATCTCAGCTTAGAATTCTGTTTCTTCAGGAAAGCATTCTCTCATCAACCCTCACCAACCCCTTCCCCACCTTAGCAACTGATTACTCCTTACTACACTGTATCATAATTTGTTTGCCTGCATTTCCCTCACCAAAACATAAGTTCCTTAGGGGCAGGGTTCCCATCATGTTCATAGTAGTATTTGTTAAAGTGAATGGCATAAAAATATAAGGCAGTGCTTGACAGCTCTATAAAACTTTAAAAATTTCTATGACGCCCTGGATTTCTTTCTCTCTCCCTCATCCATCTCTCCTATCCCCAAACTCCTTGTACAGCAACCCTGACAGATGGCATTGTGATCCTTGCCTACCAAAGTCTGCTTATTGTGTGCTTTGATTTTTATAGATATCTAACCTGACTCAACTTCCTGTGGACAAAGGATGCGTTACTTTGCTTCTTGCAAAGAAGATACTGTGCTTTTGATTATCATTAACTCTTAAAGAGTATCATTTATATGTTCTTTTTTATTTTTTATTTATTTATTTATTTTTGTCTTTTTTTGAGACCGGCTGCACCGCGCTCAGCCAGTGAGCGCTGTGAGCACACCGGTCATCCCTATATAGGATCCGAACCCGTGGTGGGAGCGCTGCTGTGCTCCCAGCGCCGCACTCTCCCGAGTGCGCCACGGGCTCGGCCCTTCTTTTCTTTTTTGTGAGAATTTTATTAGCTATTTCTTATCTCTCATTTATAAATGGCCCTTTATGATTTAACACCTTCCAATAAAATACGTTCCCTGTAAAAATGTAGAAAACAAAGTAAATATAATGAATAAGATAAAAATTTATTCATAATGTCACCATGTAGAAATATAAGCACTACTAGTGTTCTGCTAAATTTCCATCTGGACTTTAACTATATAAGTACCTTATGAATGCTTAATTGTTATAAAACACTTATCAGTAAATCCATCCTTTACTATGATTTATGTGCTATGTAAAAAAGTATACAGCATTATCTGTAGGTTTCTTAGGGGCTTTTTTTTTGGTTTTTTGGGTTTTTTTTTTTTTTTTAGTGGCTGGCCAGTAAAGGGATCTGAACCCATGACCTTGGTGGGATAAGGCTGTGCTCTAACTGGCCAGCCCTGAGGTTTTTTTTTTTAATCCAACTAATATACTATGCACATTATCTGCAACCTCCTTCCTTTTTAATTCAACTATTTACTCAGAAATTTTTGTCAGAACATATGGTCTACACTATTTGTTTTAACTGCTGCACAGTATTCCACGTTATGTACAGGACAACTTATTTAGCCATTCCCTTCATGACCATTTAGATTATTTCCACATTTCTCCTAGTACAAACAAAAACAGGCATGAATATGCACTACTGTATGTGTGAATTTTTCTCCAGGGTATATACTAACACATGACCCAACACTCAAGGTGTAGCCCAAATTCATTTTCTCTAGAAGTAAGCCCTGCCCACTTCACTTCACTGTCATTTCTGCTGCTTCTTAACTCACAGCAGTCTCTGGACAACTGATCATGTGCAGTGATAGTTCTTGTACTTTAATATTTGCTACTTAACTCCTGTACCATTATTTAGTTTTACATGTATTAAGGCTTTCATCCAATCAAAAATGAGCAGTTTGAAGGACTGCATCTTATACTTTCTGTATCTCAGCAGTTGCACACTGCCTTACACACAGTAGCATATGTGGATGCTGAGAAAACTGTGAAAGGATATATAGTCTTGTCTGATGGGATTAATATCTAACCGTTCTGTTACTTTATTTCTAAAGTCCAATATAAAAGATTACATAAACTCTTAAATTGGGATATCAATGCTTAGATTTTGTTTTGTTTGTACACCTGAACCTCACAAAGGAAAAAACCAAATGCTTTACTCAAGTCCAAAATATTACATCTATGATTCCCTTTTACTTACACATCTTATAAACAGAAATAAACTATCAAGCAAAATTTATACTAAAAAAAAAATAACACTAGAGAGAGTGACAGCAAAATGGTGGACTAAGAAGCTACAGACTCTCCTTCCCCCACAGAGATACTGAGTTTAAAATAATATACAAACTACACTACCACTGTAATAGAGACCAGTTGATAAGCTACAGCACTCAGACTATTGTAAAAATAAAACGGTATTCCAGTGAAAAAGGTAGAAAAATCTGTGGCATTTGGCACACCTGTTCATGTCCCTCCCCCTACAAGGAACAGCGTGAAGCAACCAGAAGGAAACTCCCTAATAGGATTCAGGACACACTACCCTAAAATACGTCACCTCAGTGTATAAGAAAACAGAAGCAGGAAGGTGTCTCTAACCTGTCTTAATCTGTTTTGTGTTGCTTTAACAGATTATCACAAACTTGGTAATTTATAAAGAAAACAAATTAATTTCTTATACTTCTGGAGGCTGGGAAATCCAAGGTCAAGAGGTTTGTATCTGGTTAGGGCTTTCTTGCTTCATCCCACAGATGAAGGCAGAAGGGCAAAAGGGTGTGCACACATGAGAGAAAGAGGACTGAACTAATTCTTTTATCAGAAACCCACTCCCACTATAACACCATTAATCACCTCTTAAAGGTCCCACCTCTCAACACTAGGGATTAAGCTTCCAACACATTAACTTTCAAACCATAGCACCTTTTCTCACCCTTCTCCTCTGAAATAGGTCATAAAACCTAGGAAAGATTTTCTGACCTTCCCCTGAAGCAGGTTATAAGATGCTCAGGTGACAGGTGCCTTCCCTTACTTATCTTTGAAGATAAAGGGTCACACATCTGAACAAACAGGCCTTGCGGGACTGAGCTGAAGAGACACACCACCCCATGGGGAAACGCTGTTTTGGCTGAGAAGCTGTTTGGCCAGGCTGAGCAGCTGTGTATCCCAGGGCTGAGCCACCACAGTACCTCACATCCCAGGGAAACAGAACAGTGGCTGAGCTGAAAAATCCTGCCCTAGGAGCTAAACAACTCTACTACTCTGCTTCCCTTGAGCTGGACTATTCCTCTAGAGACTGAGCTGCTGAGACACTCCTTCCCCCAGGGATTGAAGTCAGCACTGTGCTGCTCCCTGCCACCGAAGACCCAAACAATGGCTGCACCCTGCCATTCTGGGTTCTTGCTGCTGCTACACCTGGCCTCACAGAAACTGAGACACTTCTCAGTCCCACCTCTCCAGGGGCTAGAGGCCCACTACAAAGTAACTAACCCACTGGGAATTGAGTGACAACTGAGCCACATTTGCTCTGGGTTCCCAAATTACAGCCATACTGTGCTCCCCAGGCCCAAACTCCAGAGCACCCTTTCTCCACCAGAATTGGGCCAATGTTGTATTCAGCCCCCCAAAGTTAAGAGTCACAGCTATAACCCAGTCCATAGAGCCCAAACTGCCAAAGGCCTTAGAGCCACAGACCCTGGTACTGTGGGCAATCAACATCCACCTGTGCCACAGTGAGTGAATCTGCACCCCAAGACCTAGGTGCCATAACAGGTTTATGAGATACTTAGCCTGGGATCCCAGTTCCACAGCCACTCCAAGCACCTGCACCTGGAACGCAGCACCACTGCAGCTGCTTGTAGGTTCAGGTAGACCCAATGCCAAGAGGAATCCCCTGGACAAACATGCCCCAATATGGAGAAAATGAGAATAGGATGACCACAAAAGCCCTTGCTACCAAATACCTTAATAACCTTTGCCACTACCACTGCAACAAACTTCTACAGCCTAGAGCACTGAGACACCACCAGTTACTGGCAACAGTGACTGAAGCTGTAGAATCTGCCCAGAGATTAAACTACTGCATCTACATGGAAACAGAACCACCACACCCTTTTCAATTGGTACACCAAGACCCGACTGTGGGTGAAGAAGCCTATGAAATCCACTCTGTAAAGTTTGGTAGAAGCAATTGTTTCACCACATGCACAGACATCAATACAGAGACCCAAGAAACATGAAAAAGCAAGGAAATATGACACCACCAATATGCCAATGACAGACCCCAAAGAAAAAGAAATCAATGAACTGCCAGAAAAGGAATTTAAAATAATGATCTTAAGAAGACTCAATGAAAAAAAAAATACATATAGATAATTCAATGAAATCAGGGAAAAGTTCATGATATGATACAAGAAAATTGACAAAAAAATAGACATCATAAAAAAGAACCAAACAGAAACCCTGCAGATTGAGATGTCAATGAATAAACAAATACAACAGGATAGATAATTCAATGAAATCAGGGAAAAGTTCATGATATGATACAAGAAAATTGACAAAAAAAATAGACATCATAAAAAAGAACCAAACAGAAACCCTGCAGATTGAGATGTCAATGAATAAACAAATACAACAGGAAAGTTCAACATCGGACTACAGCAAGCAGAACAAAGAAGCTTTGAACTCAAAGATAGGTCATCTGATATAACCCAACCAGATTTTTTTTAAAGGAGTAGGAAGTTTTACAAATGAAGAAAGCCTACAGGAACTATGGGAACCGTTAAGTGAACAAATATTCAAATTATGGGCATTCTGAAGAAGAAGAGAAGGGAAAAAGCATCCAAAATCTATTTACTGAAACAGTAACTGAAAATTTTCCAGTGCTTGGGAGAGATATGGACATATATCCAGGAACCTCAAAGTTTCCCAAATAGACTCAATCCCAAAAGGTCCTCTCCAAGGAACATTATAGTCAAAATGTCAAAAGTCAAAGACAAAGGGAATTCTAAAAACAGCAAAAGAATAGTGTCAAGTTACATATAAGGGAATCCCCATTAGACTAACGGCTGATTTCTTAGCAGAAATCCTGCAGGCCAGGAGACAATGGGATGATATATTCAAGGTGCTGGGAAAAAAACCCTGCCAGCCAAGAACAGTATATCCAGCAAAGCTATTGCAGTTAATTGAATGTCCCTCCAAACTCCATGAAGCTTAATCCCCACTGAAACTACTGAGAGTGGGAAAACTAATTAGGGTGAATGAAAGGTGGGGGCTTTGAGGAGTTGACCAGATTGTGAGGACCATGCCCAAGTAAATGGATTAATCCACTGATGGTTTAATGGTGGTCACAGGCATGGTACTAAGGGCTTTAAAAGGAGAGTGAGGAGTTAGCCCTCTCTCTTGCTCCTGCCTTTCTCACAATGTGACACCCTGCATCGCTGAAGTCACTACCAAAGAAGACCCTCACCCGATGTGTTCCTGGATTTATTTGACTTTCCAGCCTCTGAAACTGTAAGCAATAAATACTGTTTCTTTACAGATTACCAAGTTTCAGATATTTCTGTTACAAGCAACAGAAATGAACTAATAGAGCTATCCTCAGGAATGAAGGAGTAATAAAGTCTTTCACAGATAAGCAAAAACAGGAAATTCATCACCACTAGACCTGCCTTCCAAGAAATGCTCAAAGGAGTCTTTCATTTGGAAGCAAAAGATATAACCACCATTGAAAAAACATGTGGTAGGATAAAATTCACTGGTAGAGCAGGTACTCAAATGGGAAAGGGAAAGGAATTAAACCTTATCACTACAGGAAAATAATCAAATTGCAATGATAAACAACAAGAGAGGAAGAAAGGAACAAAAACTATACAAAAACAACCAGAAAACTATCAACAAAATAGTAGAAGTCCTCATCTATCAATAGTAACCTTGAATGTAAATGGACTAAATTCCCTGATTAAAAGATACAAACTGGCTGAATGGATAAAAAAAAGATCCAACTCTATGATGCCTTCAAGAAACTCACTTCTTTAAAGACATACACGGACTGAAAGGGAAGGGATGGAAAAACATTTTCCATGTGAACAGAAACCAAAAGCAAGCAGGAGTAGCTGTACTTACATCAGATAGAACACATTAAGTCAAAAGCTGTAAAATGAGACAAAGAAAATCATTATATAATCTTAAAGGGGTCAATCAGCAAGAGGATATAAAAACTGTTAATATTTATGCAACTGTTAATATCTATGCTCCAAACTTGGAGCACGAAGATATATAAAGCATAATATTATTAGATCTAAAGGGAGAGATAGACCCCAATACAATAATAGTTGGGGACTTCAATACCACACTCCCAGCACTGGACAGATCACCTAGACAGAAAATCAACACAGAAATATTAGATTTAACTGCACTATAGGCCAAATGAACCCTAAAACATTTACAGAACATTTCATCCAACAGTTGCAGAAAACACATTCTTCTCATCACCACACAGAATGTTCTCCAGGACTGACCATAAGTTAGGCCACAAAACAAGTCTCAACAAATTTTAAAAACTTGAAATCATATCAAGTATCTTCTCTGACCACAATGCAATAAGACTAGAAATCAACAGCAAGAGAAACTCTTGAAACTATATAAATACATGGAGACTAGACAACATGCTCCTGAATGACCAATGGATCAAAGAAGAAATTAAGAAGGAAATTAAAAACTTTCTTGAAACAAATGAAAACAGAAACACAACATACCAAAACCTACGGGATACAGCCAAAGCTGTATGAGGAAGGGACAGTTTCTTCAAGAAATGGTGCTGGGAAAACTGGATATCCATATGCAGAAGATTGAAACTAGATCCCCATCTCTCACCATACACAAAAATAAACTCAAAATGGATTAAAGAACTAAATTTAAGAGCTGAAACTAAAAAAGTACTAGAAGAAAACACAGGGAAAATGCTACATGAAATGGGAGTGGGCAGTGCTTTTTTGAACAAGACTACAAAGGCACAAAGACAACTATAGCAAAAATAGGGAAATGGGACTACAGCAAATTAAAAAGCTTATGCACAGCAAAGGACACATTCAATAAATTGAAGACAACCTATAGAATGGGAGAAAGTGTTTGCAAACTACACATCTGACAAGGGGCTAATATCCAGAATATATAAGGAACTCAAACAACTCAACAGCAAAACAAAAAAACAATACACAAATAACCAAATTAAAAAATGGGAAAAGGAACTGCACAGACATTTCTCAAAAGGAGACATATAAATGGCCAACAGGCACATGAAAAAATGCTCAACATCACTTATCATCAGGGAAATGCATATTAAAACCATAATGAGATAACGCCTTACTCCAGTTAGAATGGCCAAATATCAAAAAGACAGAAAATAACAAATGCTGGTAGGGAAGCAGAGAAGAGAGAATCTTCTACACTGCTGGTGGGAATGTAAATTGGTACAGCCATTGTGGAAAATGGTATGGTGGTTCTTCAGAGAACTAAAAATTAAACTACCATGTGACCCAGCAATCTCACTACTGGCTATATACCCAAAGGAAGTGAAGTCAATATGCTGAAGAGACACACCTGCACTACCATGTTCATTGCAATACTATTTACAATAGCCAAGAGATGGAATCAACCTAAATGCCCATCAATAGATGAACAGATAATGGAAAACAAAACAAAACAAAACTGTGGTATATATACACAGTGGAATACTATTCAGCTATTAAAAATAAATTGAAATACTGTCATTTGCAGCAACATGGATGGAACTGGAGACTGTCACGTTAACTGAAGCCAGGCACAGAGAGACAAATACCCATGATCTCACCCATATGTGGAAGTTTAAACAAACAAACAAAAAAAGTGGTTCTCATAGAAGTAGGGAGTACAATAATGTTTACCACAGGTTGGCGGTGGGGGAAGTGGTGGATTAACAGGTACAAAGCTATGCTATTTACCCTAAATGAATCAATGTACAGTATATGCACATATTGAAACAATACACTGTACCCCAAAAATATGTACAAATAAATACTAAAACTTTTAAAAGGCAAAAAGTAAAATAAAATAAATGCTCAATGAGCTAAAAGAGAACACAGACAACTAAACAAAACCAGGAAAATGCATGAACATAATGAGAATATCAACAAAAAGACAGAAAATACTTTAAAAAGAAAAATTCTGGAGCTGAAACATACATAACTGAACTAAAAAAATCCATTGAAAGAGTTCAACAGCAGACTATATCAGGCAGAAGAAAGAATCAGTGAACTTGAACACAGGTCACTTGAAATCAAGTTAGAGGAGACAAGGGAAAAAAGAATGAAGAACTATGAAGACAGCCGAAGGGACTTATGAGACCCCATCAAGCAGACCAATATGTGCATTATAGAAATTAAAGAAGAAGAGAGAGAAAGGGACAAAGACCTTATGTGAAGAAATAATGGATGAAAACTTTCAAAATCTGAGCAAAAAAATGGACATACATGTTTAATAAGCTAAAAGCACTCTGATTATGATAAATCCAAAGAGAAGTATACTGAGACACATTATAATCAAAGTGAATAAAAGCCAAAGACTATGAGAAAATCTTGAAAGCAGAAAGAGAAAAGCTATTTGTCATATGCAAGGGAGCTTCCATAAGATTATCAGTAAATTTTTCAGCAGAAACTTTACAAGCCAGAAAGGAGTAGGGTGATATATTCAATGTGCCAAAAGAAAAAAACCTGTCAATGAAAAATACTTTACCCAGCAAAAGTATCCTTCAGAAATGAAGGACAAATTAAGACTTTTCCAGATAAATGAAAGTTAAGGAGGAGAGGGGTTTCATTATTACTAGACCTGCTCTACAAGAAAAGCTAAAGGAAGTCCTTAAAGTTGAAATGAAAGAACAGTAGACAAAAAGATGAAGATGTATTAAATACAAGGTTCTCCAGTAAAGATAAAGGACAAATATAGTAACCAAAAAAATATGTAAAAGAAAAAGGGAATAGTAAGTGTTGGAGCAGATATTGAGAAACTAGAACCCTTGTGTGCTGTTGGTGGAACTGTAAAATGGTATGACTGCTATGAAAATAGGATGGAGATTCCTCAAAAAATTAAAGGTAGAATTTGATCGAGAAATCCCCCTTCTGGATGTATATCTAAAAGAACTGAAAGTAAGGTCTCAAAGAGATATTTGGACACCCATGTTCACAGCAGCAATATTCAGAAGAGCTAAGGGCTGACCTTGTGGCTCACTCAGGAGAGTGCAGTGCTGGTAGTGCCAAAGCCGCAGGTTCGGATCCTATATAGGGATGGCCGGTGCACTCACTGGCTGAGCGTGGTGCAGACCACACCATGCCGAGGGTTGTGATCCCCTTACCGGTCCAAAAAAAAAAAAAAAAAAAAAAAAAGAAGAGCTAAGAGGTAGATGTAATCCAAATGTCCATTGACAGATGAACAGATAAACAAAATCTGGTGTGTATACAAATGTATATGTGTGTGTGTATTTATACAACTGAATATCATTCAGCCTTAAAAAGCAAGTTCTGTCACATGCTACAACACCAATGAACCCTGAGGACATTATGCTAAGTGAAATAAACCAATTACAAGAAAATACTACTGTATGATTCCACTCATGCAAGGTTTCTAAAATAGTCAAATTCATAGAAATAGAAAGTAGAATGGTGGTTACCAGGGTCTGGGGCTCCCCATGGGAAAAAGGAAGCTACTGTTTAATCGGTTTAGAGTTTCAGAATAGTAAGATGAAAAAGTTCCAGAGATCTGTTTCACAACAATGTGAATACACTTAACACTACAGCACTGTACACTTAAATATGGTTAAGATGGTAAATTTTATGTTACATGTTTTTTACCACAATTTTTAAAAAGTTATACTAATTACACTTCTGCCTATTTCCAGGTTTGCCTCTTGATTTGGCACTTTTAATTTTGTTTCCTTAAACTTCTCTTTCCTTTTCTTGCAGTTGGGCATGGAGTTCAATAACGGATGTCTTTTTCCAGAAAAAGTGAGATCTTCTCCCAGTAATAGGGCATTCTCTCCACATAGAAGAGTTTTGACAATGACACATCCATGCAGAGTTTTAAAAACTCAGAAACAAACAAATAGACTTATTTCCAAGAATCCTTATAAACAAACAAACATCTACTCCTTTCTGATTTGTTCTTTATAGCACCTTATTACTTATAATCACACAATGTTAAAAAATAATTCTTTAAAAAATAATTCACTTCTTAGTACTCACCTAAATTCCATTTCTCATACTTCATATTTTAAAAAGGACAATAATTACATTAAAAATATCTGTAACATTAAAATAAACAATTATATGTCTGAGGTTCTGTTCTCTCAAATGGTACCCCTGGTAATTGTTTGCAAAACCCAAAGCATGTTAAACATGAGCATTACCATAGTCAGAGACACAACTCTTCCCTCACTGACTACAGAAACATCTCTAGCAGTGAAAAATGAGAACACTGGCCAAAAGAAAAGCCCTAAAGACCACATATGAATGGTTAGCAAAACAAGCAACAAGGGAGAATTGTTTAGAACTGTTATGTCTTCCTATTGAAAAAAATTTTAGTATTATAAAATGTCACTCTTTAGTAATGCTCCTTGACTAATCTGATATTCACATAGCTATATCATCTTTCCTTTGGTTAGTGTTTGCATGGTATTATATTTTCCCATCTTTTTACTTCATTTTGCTGTTTGTCCTATATTTGAATCATCTGTTCTTTACTATTATAAAATGTCACTCTTTAGTAATGCTCCTTGACTAATCTGATATTCACATAGCTATATTATCTTTCCTTTGGTTAGTGTTTGCATGGTATTATATTTTCCCATCTTTTTACTTCATTTTGCTGTTTGTCCTATATTTGAATCATCTGTTCCTTTATTCTTTTCTATTAAGTAGTTTTTATTATTCCATTTTATCTCCTCTATTAGTCTGTTAGACATTTTTGTGTTATTCTTTGAGTGTTTCCCTGCAAATTATAATATACATTCTTAATTTACAATTTACCATAACCACCTCCTAAACAATATAAGACATTTAAAACAATTTAACTCCATCAACCTTCCCTTCGCCCCTTTTTGCTATTGTTGTATATTTTATTCCTACAATGTTTTAAATCTCACAATAGTCATATTACTGTTTTAAAGCTCAAGTACTAACCTAAGGAAACACACATGAAAAATGTATACAAAGTAAACAAAATAAAGTAATACTACTGGGGCTGAATTGATATTTGCTAAAATCCTATATAGGTCCCTAGCTTGGCAGCTAGGAGTGTGGGGTAGTGTCCAAATTTATCGGCATTGTCTATCTAATGGGCACCTCAAGGAATTTATAGCCTCCAGCATCAGTAGTGTGGAGGGAGTGGAGTATCATTAGGACTTAGTGGTTCTACTCAATGGGGACCTCAACTCTCCCCCTTACTTAGCATGAAGAATCCCAATTTGATCTCATCCTTTCCCCTTACCAGAATGTTTCCAAGAGTGCTAGAGAATGAATTCCTATATTGGACAGAAGACTCTGTTACCTAAGCCATTAAGGTGCTTTAATTCTATTATGTTGAATCATATAAAATTACAATTTTTATAGGTCAAAACTGCTCATATATTGGCAATTTCATATGGTTCAAAGTAATACTTAAATATAAGACCTACTAAAAACCAGGCCTTAGTTACACACTTAATGCAGACTTCCTTCACCCAAATTAAGATTTGGAAGACTAAGTCTTAATATCTAAAGTCAAATTTTAAAAGATTATTCCATCTATGACACTCCAAGCCAAGCAAAAGAGAAAGAAGCTCATATTTATTCAGTAAAGAGAATTTGAGACAGAAGGTAACTATGAAAGTGATTTTGCTATAGAAACATTTTTCTTTTAGTTGTTACAGGAAGAAATAAATGTATTCTAGTCTTTGTCTTCTCTATTTCACAATAGTGGCTCCTCATTAAATCAGAATAAATGAAATTTTTTGTGAGTATTTACTTTGGATACAAAATTCTATTATGTTAAAAGCCTCCTTAGAGGGGAAGCAATGGATTAAACGTGGAGATTGAACAGACTTATTTTGGCTCTCTACTAAAACTGAATAATAAAAGGCATAAGCCCACAAAGGAAAAGAGAACTAGAGAGTGGGCAGCAGTAACTAAGAGATATCAATAAAATATTGAAAGGTGAAAAACAGATGGTCCAGTAATAAATGACTTAGCTTTCAAGGGGCCTGGATAGCTCAGTCAGTAGAGCATCCCACTTTTAATAAATTTCTTAGCTTTCAGCATCTCTCCTGCCAGTTAAATGCTTGACATGGTAGCAGGTGTTGTAGAAAATCAATAAAATACACACCAGTTTATACCAATACTACAGGATGGTCAGGACTTAGATGTATCAGGGGCTACTCTAAAATCAAAGGCCTAGGGTGGGCTTGAAAATAGGAGGGTTGATTAAAAGTGTTTATAATGAGCAGTTAGATCAGCAGGTCATTCTTCTAACACACATTAAGGTGAGCAGTCCAAAGGTTTTACTATCTGATGAGACTGAAACAATGAACCAGAAGGATTCTAGACTGAGAGACTCTACACATAGCTGAGGGCTGGACTGAGGTATCATTTTGAGGACAGAAAGATTAAACTAAGAGATGAGAATTTCAGTCCTTTTCCCCCTAGTCTTCCAGAACACGCTCAGCCAGGCTTATTACTACCACCATCATCCATCCACCTCTAAAGGCAAATATTATAAAAATTTCTCTGGAAATACTGACTGAAGAAAAGACCTATAGATACAACTGGGGAGCAGGGGGCGGATAGGAGGGAATGGGGCTGCAGTAAACTGGGTCTCTGCCCGATTACTCTACAGTAGAACCTATCAACTTACAAGTCTTCACAAAGAGAGTTTCCCACACCATTTTAATGCCTCTCTCAAACACAAGGAGAAAGCCCTAGCTGACTAGACACTTAAGAAAAACAATGAAGACAGAAACTAAAACACCCAAGGGAGAAACTCAGAAGAGACAGACACATTATATGAAGTAATAGAAAATATCCTCAGAGACAAGAAAAAAAACAAGTCTATAAAATATAAAAAAGAAGCCTTCATAGATATAGAAAAAGCACTCAGAAATTAAAAATATGATAACACAAGTAAAACATTTGGTAGAAGAATTGGAAAATAAATTGTAAGGAAATCTCCCAGAAATTAGAACAAAACACAGACAGACAGAAAATAAGAAAGAAAAAGAAAAGGAAAAGAAAACAAAACACTAAAGGTTAAGTCAGAGGGTCTAACCTCTGACTAACAAAAAGAGAACAGAAATATAGATGGGGAGGAAATTAAACCAATAATGCAAAGAACTACAGCTATATACAATACCATGGGTCAATCTGAGAAATGTATTTTTACATAAAAAGCAAGTCCTAGAAGACAACATAAGCTATGATACCAGGCACTAAATAATAGTTTGCTTACTGTCACAAACATATGTAATTAACTATTTTTGAAAAAGTCAAGGGAATGAAATATAAAATTTAGGAAAGTGGGAGAACTGCAAATTCAGTAAGTACAAAAGCATGGCGATGGTAACGTTCCCATTCTTAATCTGTGTGGTAGGTTCAAAGGTAGTTTAATACTGTGTGTAATAGCTTATATATAAATTTACTTTTACAGGAATAAAATTTTACATAATAAAAATTTTAAGTATGGAAAATAAAACCAATATTATAAGGAAGTTTTTTAAAAACTAATGTTTCCAAATCAAGCCTTTCAGTTTACCAGACTGAAGGACTCAGAAGTATCCACCAGTACCCACCAAACAAATGCCAAGACAACCCACACCAAGGCACATCACTATAAAACTTCAGCACAAAAGAGATAACTTACTTTTTAAAATTCCAAAGAGAAAAATAGGTGAATACCCAGAGGATCAAGAATCAGAATGGCATCAGACTTTTTAACAGTAATACTAGAAGCTAGAAGATAACAACACAAGTGTTCTACACAATCCAAGGGGAGATTATTTCCAACCTAAAATTTAACACCCAGCCAAACTACCAATGAAGCACTAGGGTAAAACAAATTTTGAAATGGGCATAATTTCTGAAAAATTATCTCCTGTGCACCCTTTTTCCATAAGGCTCCTGGAGAATGTTTCATGAAAAGAAAGGAATAAACCAATAGAGAGGATATGAAATCAAGGAAACAAAGAATCTGCTATTTATTAACAGATTAAGGAGTCCCAAGACAAAAGGTATACAACAGTCTTGGAGAGTAATCTATTCGGACTAGAAAAGAAGTGAGAGCTTCTAGAAATAAATCTCCAAGATGAAACTGAGAGGAGTATCTGTGTTTTGAAAATATTGAGAGATTTACAGTTCTTTCAGAATTTGGTTACAAACAACAAAAATTAAAGAAATTAACTCAAGACTACAAAAATTGTACATAAAGGAAAATGTAGTCATACTACAGTGTACTATAAGGCTCAAGCTGTAAATATATTTACACCAGCATGAGGTAAATAGCGTACTGAAATATAATGAAGATTTTAGTAAGATATGGACAGTAGCAAGAGCAAAAAATAAGGGTTAAATCATAATCTTCACTGTAGGAAATCAAAAGATACTATGTAAAAAAGAAAAAAGTAGCAGCATAAGCATGTTATTTAGAAAATATTTATATAAAATCCAGAACAAAAAGTTAAAAGATCAAAAAGTAGGGCTGGCCAGTTAGCTCAGTTGGTTAGAGTGTGGTGTTAAAGCACCAAGGACAAGGGTTTGGATCCCCTTACCTGCCAGCCACCAAAGGGGGAAAAAAAAAAATCAAGAAGTGGTTGCCTGAGGAAAGCAGGAAATCGGATAGAGAATTCCTGTTTTTAGAACCTTGTGGTGCCTTTTTTTTTTTTTTTTTTTTAATGTTTTATACTATGTGGTAAACATTTTAAAAATTAACATTTTATAGTATGTGATAAACTAAAACATTAAAATAAATTTACTTGTGTTAGATATGCTGAGAAAAATATTTATTTGTGAGAGCTTTGTAAACCTGAAGATTGTAGTATACAAGTCTAAGGAAACTCCTTCACAAAAAATAAAATTTAGAACAGTAGATGCACATGAACTAGAATGTTTCATACTGCCAGTGTTGGAAAGCAAAGAGATGACATTTAAATTCTTAGTTTCATAATGATGGATATGCTAATTAACCTGATTTGATCATAATACATTGTATACATGTATTGATATTTAACTCTGTACCCCACGAATATGTATAATCAATATGTTTTAATAAAGAAAAGAAACATTAGTTAAAAGACAAATTTTTTTTACTAAAAAGAAATTCCTAGTTTCAAAAAGAGCATATCTGAAATAATATTAATTTCTTAACTTCATGTGTTCCTGTAGCTTATTGTTGGCCTAAGGTCACAATTTAGTATTTCTTTGTCAGAATGCTTTTCAGAGCTTCCAGCTGTGATTTCAAAAATGGTACTAGGACAATACAGAATTGTGAAGCCAGAGACAGTAAATGATTAGAGATACAAACTGACAGGAAAGGAAAAAAAAATCACCAGGGTACATATCTTTAAGGTCAGAGAGAGAGAAAGACAGTATTTATAGAAAACTATATATGTAAGACATTCAAATTATACAAAAAGAATGTCTTTTGATATCTTCCACACTGAGGAGAAAGACAGTATTTATAGAAAAATATATACTTAGGACATTCAAATTATACAAAAAGAATGTCTTTTGATATCTTCCACACCGAACATCAACACGTTTTGCAAAGATTTTTTTGCCAGTTTTAATGGTAGCTAATTCTTTTTACCTCATTTTTAGGCAAATTCCACTAAAATAGTAAAAATTAACTCCACCCAGTAAAGTTAGTCAAGATGTGACAAAGTGAATTACTCATCTAAATGAGGAAACTGATTTTGTTTTATTGATTTTAGAACACTAGAGCTACAAATCCTCATAATGATAAATACAAGACATAAAAGTCAGAGTTGACTTGGATTTCTGTACCAATCTACAAATCTCTGCACCTTCACGCAACAAAAGATACTGACATAGAACTAACAGCTAAAAACAAAAGACACATATCACAACTAGTACATATATCCAAAGCACGTAATTTATACTATAGCCTAAATTCTCCTGAGCTAGCGGATCATAAAACCTTAATTCCCATTCTCACAAGCTAAACTTCTGACAACAGAAAACAGCCTGCATTCCATCTTCATGTGAAGAAACTTAAGCAAGTTCAAGGTATGCTTTAGGGCCCTCTGGATGAACATTCCTAAGAATATATTAATCTCACAAGTATTTATCTGCTTAAACTGAAATTGATTCTACATTTGGTAAAACTCATCACAAACTATATAAAGAATATGACACCAAAGGAATGTGGGAAATGGAAGGAAGTTTATCAAGGAAATATTTCAAGTCATAAACTATTACATTTACAATAACAAAATTGGGAAAATTGTTTTCTTCAGCTTTTTTGCATCCTTATAGAAGACAACAGTTCCAAGGAAAAGAAAACCTGGATAGTAATCTTTGGCCTAGAAGAACGTATAGTTGTATCCTGAACATCCATAATTATTGAAAACAAGTTTAATGTTGAAAAGCCTCCAGTGAGCTTAAGGGAGAAAACATGTAAGGTATTTCAGTCCTACAATATGGTAAGGTGGTTATTTAAATGTGCATTTGCACAGCTGCTTATCACAAGATTTTTATTAATAAACCAAGAGTATGCTCCCTAAGACTGTATATGTTCTAACAAGCTTCCATTTCACTAAAGTTCCAGAAAACATTTTCCTCAGAGCAGCCATATGGGGGAGGCTATTACTCTGATACACTACTCCACTGTTAAGCTTATAAGGAAATGCTTAGAAACCGATCAGAATTAGGGCACTTCTTTCACTCTTATGTTCATTCATTCTGCATACTATAATTTTTAAAAGAAAAGTGCTGCTGAGATAGAAATCTTCTTAATGAATCTTTTTCAATAAATGTGGGAATATCCACTGAAAAAAAAATTTCTTATTTTGCTGATTCCTAGTATTCAATACTCTTAGAGTCATTGGTGCAGAAGGGCTTTTGCCTCTGTGTTAACAATGAGAAAGAACAGGTTATTACATAAACAAGGAAAGAAGAAAATCACCACCACAACAGAGAGACTTAAGCTGGTACTCTGTAGCACACTGCAATCACATCTGCAGTACTCAAATCAACTCTCTTACAGTGCTGGGATTTTTCTTCTAATAACCCCATTTCAAGATATTTACACAGAAGAAGCTATACTTTTATTGCTCGTTTATCTTGGATTGCTGGACTGGATTTCACAAAATGACCAACACCACCACTCCCCCCCCCCAAAAAAAAAAAGAAAAGGAAGGGGGGGGGGGGCTAAGGTGTTTTGTTTTGTTTTGTTTAATGGTGATCCAAATTTGAGCTTAAAAAGATGAAGCTGTTCAATTTCTACTACAGATTCTTTTTGTGGAGGGGGTGGGGGGGGGAGGGTCACTGACCAGTAAGGGGATTCAAACCTGTGACCTCTTGTTATAAGGCTGCACTCTAATCAACTAAGCTAACCGGCCAGCCCTTCAAAATAGATTATTCTTAATGAAATAGTACTTACATATGTTACAGGGAATTTAACAAACTGAATATGTATTTACTAATCATCTGTGATACTAAAATATTTAATATCTGTGATATTTAAAATAATTGTTCATCCATTCTAAACTTGCTTTTAAGTTCTCTGTTTTCTTTTGGGAATTAATTATTATTTATATATTTACTCTCCCAAAAGAGTTGGGCTATAGGCTTGCAAGAGGCCTTAAAGCTTTTTCCTACGTGGAGATGGCTTAAGAATCAAAAACCATCAAACTCCTAAAGCAGACAGCAGGAGGGGTTCTAAGCACGAGGCTGAGAATGAAGAAGCTGAACAATTTGCCAGTGTACTTCTGAGCCAGATCATCACTCACAGTCTAACTTTCCAGCCGTGTTATAATTTTAAGTACTTATCCTGTGATGAGTACTCATACCTGTGATGAGTACTCATTCTGTAGTCACAGAATCTCAGAAGGAATCAGAGGTTGTTCAATCCAACTATCTATTGGAATTGTGGATATTCCCTACAAGCATGTTGAGTGGTTCTCCAGCCTTTGTCTGGTGATCTCCAGGGTAGGAAATCACTACAA
Source organism: Galeopterus variegatus (assembly GCF_000696425.1). NCBI lineage: Eukaryota > Metazoa > Chordata > Mammalia > Dermoptera > Cynocephalidae > Galeopterus > Galeopterus variegatus. Next base: position 363,971 of record NW_007727076.1, on the reverse strand, counting down.
GGCAGCCTAACTCAAAGCTAGACAGTTTTGTTGTAAAATTTATTCTTGTATTGTGATAGTGTCACATCTTAAGTCGAATATAAATGATTTTCATATCTTCCAAAAATTCCTTAAGCGGGAATTATTCTAACTTTTAATCTTGGTCTAAATATAGGGTAATGCACCCCAGTGAGTATGTAAGACAATCCAATGTCTTGTGGAAAGAAAACATTATTACAACTTTCATTTATATTTTTTATTTCATCCTTTTTATTTCTATTTTTGTATTATATGATATACATAATATATAGAAACAATTATACATGTGTAATTTATAACTAAACATAAAAATATTAGAGACATGATAAAAGATATGGGTGAGCAAAATAACTTGTAGGCCACTAATCTAGATAGTTAACGCCCTTTCTTTTATTTTTTTTTTTAACTTTAGGCCATAGGGATCTATCTATATGATTACGGATCCTCAACAGATATTAAATGCACTTGGCTCTCCATATCCATGGGTTCTACATCTATAAATTCAACAAACTGCAGATCAAAAATATTCAGGGAAAAAAATGTACTGAACATGTAGTACAGAGTTCTTTTTCTTACCATTTTCCCCTAAATTATACAGTTAACAACTGTTTACAAAGCATTTACATTATAGTAAGTATTATAAGTAATTTAAAGATGATGTGAAGTATATGGTAGGATATACATAAGTTATATGCAAATTCATCACCATTTTATATCAGGGATCTTACCATTTTCCCCTAAATTATACAGTTAACAACTGTTTACAAAGCATTTACATTATAGTATTATAAGTAATTTAAAGATGATGTGAAGTATATGGTAGGATATACATAAGTTATATGCAAATTCATTACCATTTTATATCAGGGACTTGAGTATCCGTGGATTCTGGCATCCACAGGAGTTGTTGAAACCAATCCCCATGGAGGGATGACTGTATTCATAATCATCAGTGTACCACCAACCATGTATAAATAAAGGCTTAGCATGAGAACTTAACACCCAAGTAATCTTTCAAAATACCAAAATAATAAATAAAGCTATTTTCTTGGTAAAAGAGTTTAGAGCTAGTTACAAAGAAATGGATTATCCTCCTCTCTCTCAAGCTTACACAATGCATGAGGCTTTTAGTAATGCACAATCATGTGCACACAAACACATCCAGAGGGGGCTAAAAACTTATGAGGAGACCATTCATTACTTCTCCAGCCTAAATTGAAAAACGAAACCTATTTGACTGAGTTTATCACATTTAAAGGTCTAAGCTGGATTCCTCAGAATATTAACACTGGAAATGACCCCAAGAAGAGAGAGTCCATTTCAATTAATATTTTAAAATATAATATTCTTGCTGTCCAGTGGGCTCAGTTGGTTAGAGCGCAGCCTTGTAACACCAAGGCCAGTGGTTCAGATCCCCGTACTGGCCAGCCACCACTAAATATATAATATTCTTACTCTGAAATTAGCTTCCAAGTATATTACTGCTTAAAGCATACTAAAACTTCTATCAAAATGTATCAACACAGTCAGATATAGGAAATTCTTTAAGTTTTTTAAGAAGGTATACATGTTATCATAAGTAATATTCTACAAATAAGGGAAGAGAACGAAGAAAAAGGCTTTGGAAAGAAAGCTGCCATATCTAGGATCTTTTAAAAGGCAAACACATTTAAATCAGGTCTCCAAGGCACAACGTCAACTTTCTGTTATTTACAAGTGAAACAACCTTATTGACCAAAGTAAAATCCTCAAGTTACTTACTAACCGTTAGAGTCTCCCCAAAGTTCAGAATTTAGGTCAACATTTGTTAAGAACTGTTTGCACCGGCCATCTGCCAGAAAATAAAAAACTTAAGAATTGGTTCCATATCTTGGCTGGTAATTAAAAATAAGACTCTGGAATTGTATTAGGATTAACCAAGAAAGTTGCTCTTAAAAATACACTGTGGGCAAAAAGAATCGTTAGTACAATGCATAACAATCAGCAATTTCATCAAAGAACACTGACAGCAGTACCAAAAGGTATCTGCAGAGAGCCTCTAGAAGTCATGGTTACCACAGTTTCCTAATAACTTCTTTCCCAAGTAAGTCAGGGAATTAATTAACTCCCTGGCACTGATATTCGCTAAAAAGGAGGTTTAAGTTCAAATTAAACTGTCAACATCTCATTAAGACTCTAGATCAAAAATCAAATACGGGTATTTCTCTATAACAAAAAATTCACTCCCCAAACAAAAAACCAATATTCAAATGTCAAATAATGCTTTTGAGTTACAACTTTGTACTATAGAATCAAATTTTTCTAACTCTTCAAAGAAAGTGCCAGCTCTTCTAAAAATTATTTTAAAAATCTGTGTAAACTTTAAGATCATGAAATCACCAGCTCAAAATATGATGGAGAGCAACATTTACTATCTTACTATCCTAAAGGAAATAAGTTGCTACTAAGAATTTCTTCCTCCTAGGCCCCTAGAGACCATCCCATATCATCACATTCTGGTTTTCTGAGAGGCTGAACTTTCTAAGACTAGGAATCACTACCTTGGAGAAGACACTATTCAGGAGAGACACACTGTGAAGGCAAGTCATGCCTGCAGATGCATTACGTATTCTGATTTGTCCTAACTGAAGAAACACAGGGAATCAGATTCAGCTTAATATGTTATATTTGTCTAACTAAGGCACAAGTAAAATGGGCTGCTTTGGGAGACTGAAAGGCCAGAGAAAGTGACAGAGCTGAATGAGATGACTGTAGAAATCCCTCCCAATCTAAGACTTTGCGTTAATGAAAGGCTCAGAAGGAGAAGTGGAACTTTCTCAGGACAATGCTCCAGCACTCTTGTCTTACCCCTTCCAGATGATTATACTGGCTGAATCCTTTATCCCAAATGCTTGGGACCAGAAGGATTTCGGACTTCGGATTTTTTCAGATTTTGGAATATTTGCGGAATACATACCAGTTGAGTATCCCTCATCCTCAAATCCGAAATACTCCAATGAGCATTTCCTTTGAGCATCATGTCAATGTTCAAAAAATTTCAGATTTCGGAACATTTTGGGTTTTCAGATTAGGAATGCTAAACCCGTGGCAACTTTGTAGAATAAAATAAAAAACAATTAAAAATAATCACTGCTACTAACTACCAGATTACATACACAACAGTAAGATTATGTGGAAGCGAAGAAGTCAGCGAATTACCTCACTTCTGACTTTTAAGCACTGTTTGGAGGTAAGACAGTGGTGACTTCTACCAATTTCATTGTGGACTTTTGACAGTAGATAGGAAAAGCAATGGTAAATTTAGTTTTTTCCTTTTATCTAAGTATCTACTTTGAGTTAATTATCAGGCCCCAAATCTTGTTTTGATTAATTAAGAACAATTGTTTAAAATTTTTTTTGTATATGTTTTATAAAAATTAGTTGTCAGGTTACCAAATTCTTGGCAATTCAGTTCCTTTCAAGACATTACCCACTCTTCGCCTTTCTATTATACTCTCCACATTAAGTACATGATAAAAACAATGTGGAGGCATCTGTGCTGTAGAAGAATGAGCAAAAGACTTAAGATTTGGCCATGTTTCAGCTCTCTAGTCTTATGCAAGTTTAAAATTTCCCCTAAGCCCTAATTACATCATTTTTTTAAAAAAGGATATCAGACCTGCCTCAAAAAGCTGACATGCAAACTAAATTACATAATACATATAAAAGAGCTCATATATGTTACTCACTCAAACATTTGTTAACTATGGTCCCATATAACAATATACTAATAAATTCACTTCAACAAAACTTTCTTGCAAAGAATACTACAAACTACATGGAAAAGATTCCTAATTCTTAAATGGTTCATTAAAATTCAGTATTCTCAGGGCAGGTTTCTTGGTGTCTTAAGGCAATAAGAGAACTGCGGGATGATTCTCACTTCCATCACCATTTCTTAACTATAATTCTACAACATTATGTATGGTTAATGTGAGACTTTAATTATTGGCTCTCTTTTCCACCCCACCCTCAACCTCACAATGCAGAAATATCTCCATGGAGACTGTTTATTTAACTGGCCATCTCACTAAATATGAAGCCTTATTTCTTAGGCATTGTAAATAATTAATAACTTTTTCATTATTATTTTGTTTAGACATCTGAGAATCCAGAATGCCATTGGCCATATTTTAACGATGAACAGTGTTAAAATAACTGTAGGGAATCGTCACAATATTTTATTTCCATTGCTTCTGTATTAGTCCGTTTTGTGTTGCTATAACAAAATACTTGGAACTGGGTGATTTATTAAGAAAATGAAATTTATTTGCTTACAGTTTCTGAGGCTGGGGAGTCCAAAGTCCATCTGGGGGTGGTGACAGTGACCCAGGGGTTTCACATGGCAAGATGGTGGAAGCAGAGAGAGCAGAGAGAGAGCAAGACAGACTCTCCTCTTCTTTTAAAGCCGTCAGAACCACGCCCCTGACCACCATTTTTAACCCATTCATTACTGCATGGTCCTACAACCAATCATCTCTTCAAGGCCTCATTTTACAATTACTATAACAGGAGTTCCCACCCTGTTAACAATCACAGTGGGGGCTAAGTTTCTAATACATAAAACTTGTGGTATACAATTCAAGCTTCATAGAGTTTTGGGGGGACATAATTCAATCCATTACAGCTACCCATCTGAAAAAGATGACAAGTAACAACATAAGAAACCACACAGGGGCAGTGATGAAATCAGTCTTCATCACTGCTCTTAGATTTCTGCCTTCATTCAAACAAGCTGATCTAGCAACCAATGTTTGAAAGAGGAAAAACTTTCTTTATCCCTTCTCTTGTCCCTTGCTTGACACAACTGGTGTTCAATTCTCTGACACAGTCAACAGGGTAAAGAGGCAAGAATGCTGAACACAGAGTCAGAGGGAACCCAGGGATCTGGTCCTGGCATCACTCATAATTAGCTATATAATATTGGGCAGGTTTTAACATCTCTAAACCTGTAAAATGAGGAGCTTGATTAGAATTATCTCTAAGGCTTAACAATCTGCTAGTCACTTGGCAATAGCCAGTGATCTATTAGCTAAAAATCATGTGTTGCAAGGGACTCATTTTGCAACTCAAGGTTTTTGAGTTCTTAACTTCCTCATTATTATAATTTTAAAATCAGAGTCACAGGGCTCCTTATCTCAGCAATATGTTACCATGATAAAACAAAATATAATCAGTCAATTCTTAAAAAATATTTGACTTGATCTTTGGCTGGAATATGAATATTTTATAGTATATAAGCCAATAAATCCTTGCTAATTCTTTTCACGGATTTCCCATAAGATTAACTTTTAAAATCAAATGTATTTTATTTTAAATGATTCTATTTAGTACAAAGATATTTTCAAAGTCTATCTATCTACAAATGAGAGACACAAAGTAATATATCATATATATTAATTATGACCCTGAAGTGTGAAAGTTCAAAAGTGAAATCTAGTCTGCTCACATTGACCAACAGGATCACAGGTCATGATGATGTAACATCAAAATAAGTCAATTTTTAACAAATGCTAAGTTCAACATTGTGCTAGCTTGTCAAAGTTGCCTATCTTTCTTGATAAAAAATGCTGTACTGTGATCCCTGAGGAAAAACTAATCAGTTCTACTAACTACACTATATAATACATGATCGTGTTCTGTCTATCTATCTATCTATGAGTCTTTGGAACCAAGACCTTGCATCAGTGTTCTGGATAAACAAGAGTAGCGGCCTTTGAATGTCAAAATTCTCCTCTTCCACAACCAAGATTCAAAACTACTGATAAAGTACCCAAATCTCTTGTGAATAAAAGGGGAAAGCAGAAGTTAGGCCTCATACTATATTCCTTTAGGCATCTGAGTACTCTAAAGCCTGTCATTATTTTGTAGTATAAAGGAAAAGGATGTTAAATTTAATTTAAAGGGCTGACCCGTGGCTCACTCAGGAGAGTGTGGTGCTGATAACACCAAGGCCATGGGTTCGAATCCCTGTATAGGGATGGCCGTTTGGCTCACTTGGGAGATCGTGGTGACAACACCAAGTCAAGGGTTAAGATCCCCTTACCGGTCACACTCTCTTTGCAAATCTTTGCATTTAAAATTTTTTTACCTTTAATTTTTTTATTCTAACATTGTCATCAAATCCTAACTACGCTTCTATTATCTATTCCATTTCCATAGTTATCAATTCAATTCAATATTTACGACAGCACCAATTATTACTACTTCATAGTCACGGTACTCAACCCAGTCTATATGCTAATGACCTCCAGTACTAGTTACTTCTCATATTATCATCCTCAACTGATTAATATCCCACGAGTAGGAGAGTCACCCCCTCACTTCCACCTATGGATCCTGGCCTAGGGCACCACCTGGTGGTCAGCAACAGGAACTATCCTTTCCCCTGCTTCATTTCTTCCTCCTTGGGAGAAGAGTACATCTGGCTTACTGTTTTTGCTCATAGCTCAACTAATTCAATCCTAGAAATCTTTTATTTGAACACATACATCTCCCTCAAACCCCTTCCTCTTTTACCTATCTTCCAGTTATATCCAGGCATTTAAAAAATTATCTTTATCTCTGTCCATACTGTAAGTGATCCAAAAAACTTCCCTAATTGTAGCCTAATAAAAATGTACTGCTTTTCCTAAATTTGCCTTTAAACAGGAAAATGATATAGTAATTTGAAGTAATATTAGCTTTAATAGGGGCCGGCCCGGTGGCGCACTGGATAGTGCACCGCTTGGGAAGCGCGGCGGCGCTCCCGCCCGAGGGTTCGGATCCCACATACGGACCGGTTCCCGCTCACTGGCTGAGCGAGGCGCGGGAGCAACGCCGAGGGTTGCGATCCCGTTGCCGGTCCCCGGTCCGGTGTGGGGGCAACACTGAGGGTTGCGATCCGTTGCCGGACACGGAAAAAGACAAAAAAAAAAAAAATTAGCTTTAATAGAGAACCAGAATCAGTTCACTATTTTATAAAGTAAGTTATTTAAATAGCATTGATTTTATTTCACTAATAGTGTGTGATATTTCAACTAGATATTGGAGAAATGGACCTTTTGGGCTAGACTAGGAATCTACAAACCATTTCTGACAACCAAATTCAAAATGACTTCTCCCACAGATAGAAACAATTGAATGTTGTTTTACAAGTTGGTGGATGCCTCTACTACATGACAGTAACTTAACTGAGTTTCCTGATACCTTGCAGGGGGTGCAGGGGGGTGCAATTTTCCTATTTTATTCAAGTTTGAACATAACTACTCAAAAAAATCTAAAACAATATTTCCAACATGTAATCTCCTGTTTCAAAAATCTAAGGGGGCTCCCTATTTCCAATCATATCAACAAAATTATTCAGTTTCACATTCATATTGTTAAATCAAAGACCTTTCCCCTAAACCGAAATTTTAAAAATCAGCTATATATGATCATACATTTTTCCAATCTTACTACTTCCCATCAAGCTCTTCCTAGCCTTCATACTAGTTAGAACCTAAGGTTCTATGTGGGATATAAAAATATCTAACTAAAATGCATGGTCCTAGCCCTCCAGAGGCTCACAAGTGGGGATTTTTTCTCCTTTTTTAAAGCACATCTCAACTATTTTGAAACCTGATCATCTGCATAGATTATGTTGTCTTATGATGAAAAAGATCTATATTGTCTGGGCCTCATACTCCTAAATCAGATATCCTGCAAGGAGCATATTCTCTATAAAGCCCCTGTAACTTGACCCCATAGTTAGCTCTTCCTTCTCTGAACTTCTACTGCCCATACTTTCAATAATATCTGATTATATATTGTTCTCTATCAAAGTTTTTATTTATTTATTTTATTATTATTTTTTTTTTGGTCTTTTTGTCTCTTTTTTTCGTGACCAGCAACGGATCGCAACCCTCAGTGTCGCGCCCGTACCGGACCGGGACCGGCAACGGGATCGCAACCCTCGGTGTTGCCCCCGCTCCTCGCTCAGCCAGTGAGCAGGAACCGGTCTGTATGTGGGATCCGAACCCTCGGGCGGGAGCACCGCCGCGCTTCCCAAGCCGGGCCGGCCCGAGGGCAAAGATTTTTTTTTTTTTTTTTTTTTTTTTTTTTTT
>NW_007727076.1:343509-354948 GCF_000696425.1 Galeopterus variegatus | reverse complement strand
TGTTGCCCCCGTACCGGACCGGGGACCGGCAACGGGATTGCAAGCCTCGGTGTTGCTCCCGCGCCTCGCTCAGCCAGCGAGCGGGAACCGGTCTGTATGTGGGATCCGAACCCTCGGGCGGGAGCACCGCCGCGCTTCCCAAGCCGGGCCGGCCCGAGGGCAAAGATTTTTATATGGTTTATTCACACATATATGCTTAGCACCTAAAATAGGGGTGGGTCCAGATAGTACCCACAACTGCCAAACCCAGGCATGCCCATTCATTTACATACTATCGATGGCTGCTTTCATGCTACAATACAGAGTTGAGTAGCTGCAAAGAGATACCATCACATATATGCTTAGCACCTAAAATAGGGGTGGGTCCAGATAGTACCCACAACTGCCAAACCAGGCATGCCCATTCATTTACATACTATCGATGGCTGCTTTCATGCTACAATACAGAGTTGAGTAGCTGCAAAGAGATACCAAATGGCCTGCAAAACTGGAAATATTTACTATTACTGTTTACAGAAAAAGTCTGCAGACCCCTGACCCAAACACTCAATGACTATTTAAGGTCACAAGAATGTATGAACAAACAAACACACACTGGGGGAAAACATTTTTTATTCCACTGTGTTTAATAAAAGATATAACAGAAGAACATGTAAAACGAGATATCATAATGAAAGCTTTCAGATTCCACTGTTAATACACCACAAAAACAAAGAACAAAGTTGGCAGGAGCACTAAAGATCAAATGGTTAAGTGACTTGCCTAAAGTCACTCAGCTAGTAAATGGCAAATCCAGGATAGAAGCCTATTTTTTAAAAACTATTTTCCATTACAATAAAGCAAGTTTTAATGAAACACAATTATCTTTCACTCCTCTATTTGAGGATGAGGAATAAAATCTAACCTTATGATGTTACATGTAATGAGTGTTTAAAGGTTTGACTCACCATAAATGCCTATAATATGTAAAATTTTCAGGAAACCTAACCAGCCAAACCTACTCTGAATTTGCAGGCTTCCTTTCTCCTCTAATACCACTGTCTATTTCTCCCCTTATTATTTATTTTTAAACATTAACACTGTCTTAATGGTCTGGAATATTTATACACTACATTGAAATTTGAAAGCATTTACTCTTAATCTCAGTTTGTACCATGAAATGTACACTTGACTTCTGGAGGACTACGAATCTTACCATTGCTTTGAAACATGACCACTCTCTAACCTACGGTCATGAAAACACATATTCAGCAGCCACCTCCTTAAGTTTTCATCCTTTCATTGGACCTCCTGTTGCAATAATTCAGTAGTTTTTCTAAGATGTTTTATGCTGTTGCATAAAGTCTACATCAAGGCTCATTATTCTTTTCTTCATAGAGAACCTCTTTCTTGGTGTAATACACTGCTAATGAATGCCACTGGACTTCTAGGAAAATCCTATTTGGAACCTTCAGAATCTTTCAAACTATTGTTATTTCTCTGGCTTTGATCTCTGGGACTGCTCTGTTTAACACCCTGTTTCAGCTATCAGCATTTCTTGCCCAGATTCTACAACAGACTCCTAACGATCTCCCAGCTTACACTCGTGACCTACTACAGACTATTTACACAGTAGCCAGAGTGATCCTTTTAAAAATTAAGTCAGATAACATCACTCCTATGCTCAAAACCCTCTAATGTCTCCCCACCTCACTGTGTACAGCCAAAGTCCTTACAATGTCTACAAAATCCTACCTGATCTGTGACCTCTTTGGGTTAATCTCTTATGACTGTCCCCTTGCTCACTCTGCTTTATCACACTGGCCTCCTTGCTATTCCTTTAACATGTCAGGCAGGCTCCCATCCTGGAGTTACTTCATCTGTCTGGAGTATACATCCTCCAAATAGCCACATGGCTAACTCCTCCATATCCTCAGGTCTTCACTAAGATGTCAGCTTCTCAATGAGGCCTACCCTTATCTTCTTTTACACTGCAACTTACCCCCTCCCTCCAAACACACACTCCTATCTCTCTTACCCTGCTCTAATTTTTCTTTTTTCCGTATCATTTATCACCTTCCAACATAACACATAAAACTGTATCTACTGCATGCTCTCTCCTTCAATACAAAGTGAGCTCCACAAGGGCAGAAATCTTTGTTTCGTTCTCTCATGTATCCTAACTACCTAAAACACTGTCCTGTACATAGAAGGTATTTAATAAATACTAATGAATGATTGAAAGAAAGCTTATTCTATTTCAAAAATGCATCCATGTACATTCTCAAACTCACTAAACAGATATCCTTTCATGCTCCCCTATGTCTATTTACTACTAACTCACTGGACAAACAAAGGACAGGAGTATTAGCCATGGGGAGTTCAAATATGAGTAAGACATAACACCTGCCTTCTCTTCTCTCCACCTCCACCACCCTTCCTTGATCCAAACTACTGTCATCTCTAAGTATGACAGTACTGGACTGTAACAACAGCCTTCTGGCTCATCTATCTGCATTCAACTTGAACCTATTTCAACCCATTCTCCATGCTATAAGCATAATGATATTTTCTAATCACAAAGTTGATGTTGCCCCTTGCTTAAAATCCAGAGAAGCTACTCATTCCTCCTGGGGTGGAGAAAATCTCCTTAACATTATCTGCAAGCCTCTGTATGACCTTGCTCCTATTTATCTCTTCAGCTTTAACCAGCCACCCCCTACCCCCATTCCATCCCTCACACTCAGCAATATTCTTCCCAACCTAGGACCTTTGCACCTGCAGTTTCCTCTCCATCACCTAATTACCTCAGCTTACCCTTTAGATCTCTTCCTCAGGGAAGTCTACCCTAACTTCCTTAATTAGGTCAAATCCTCCCTATAACAGGGTCTTGTACTACTTGTCACAGTTGAAAATTTAGATGTGTTAAAACGATTATTTGTTTAATATGTGTCCCCATCTGATTATAAACTTCATGAGGGTAAAGAACACGCCTGGTTTTGTTCATCATGGTATTCATAGTGCCTAACATGCATCAGGTAGTCAATATATATTTGTTGAACGAGTGACTAAATGAAAGTATAAACTAAGACATGAAAATATGAAACACTTTAGAGGAAAAATAAAAAGTGTAGAAAGGAGTGCTAGTTGCTGCATGAGATAAAGAAAGGCAGGAGGTAAAGCTCAAGAAACCCACATAGGCTAAATCATGAAAGGTCTTGCATGTCACATTAAGGAACTTTCTTTACCCCTCAGGAATGTGGAGCCAGTGAAGGGTTTTTAAGTAGGGGAAATGACATGATTTGTTTCGCATTTTAGGTAATGCACAGGCTGCCTACAGTATGGAAAAGGGATTTTTTTTCCTTTTTGTCTTTTTTACTGACCGGTAACGGGATCGCAACCCTCGGTGTCGCGCCTGCACCGGGACCGGCAACAGGATCGCAACCCTCGGTGTTGCGCCCGCACCACGCTCAGCCAGTGAGCGGGAACCGGTCTCCACATGGGATCCAAACCCTCAGCAGGAGCGCCGCCGTGCTCCCAAGCGGCGCACTCTCCAGTGTGCCACCGGGCCGGCCCTGGAAAAGGGATTTAAAAGGGCAATGAAATGGATTAAGATCCAAACTAGGGCAGTGATTTAAAAATGGAGAAAAGAGTCAACCTTAGGGATCATGTGATTGAAGACTGGAAGGGGTCAAAATAACTCTACGGTGTTATTTGGCAGTTCCGGGAAGTCAGATCTAGTAATTTTCAAACTCATGGGCTCACTGCACCAGAATCATTTGAGGCCTTGCTTAAAACACAGATTTCCAGGTTCTACACCAAACCTCCTAAATCAGAAATTCTGGGAGTGGGGCATGGAAATCATATCTTCAGCTAGTGTCCTAAAGGATTTCTATTGTATTCACTCAAGTTTGAAAACAAATGAGACAGAAAATATATGGAAGACAAAAAGCTTTATGAAAGATAAAGAATTCAAATTTGGAAATGAACTCTAATTGCCTATGTAGATAACCATCAGAAAGTTAGATAGCCAGTTCTGAAGATCACAAGACTGGTTAGGTTGGAGATCAAAATTTGGTGGTAGCTGAAAGTGTAAGAGTTTAAGGGCCGGCCCGTGGCTCACTTGGGAGAGTGCGGTGCTGATAACACCAAGGCCACGGGTTTGGACCCCTATATAGAGACGGCAGGTTAGCTCACTTGGGAGAGCGTGGTGCTGACAACACCAAGTCAAGGGTTAAGATCCCAAAGGAGTGAGAAGAGTAATATGAGCTATATTCAGAACTCCAGAGAACACCAACACTTAAGACACAGAGAAAAGGATTTATGCATTACTCAATAGATACCCTAAAATACTATTTTTACATGAGGTATTTGTGTGAAAATACTGTCCTGCTAGGTGTTGGGTGGGATATAAGGCTAAGACATGACGCATGTCTTGCAAGCTCCATGGACAGTTCTGGATCTTCTCTCAACTCATCAGCCAAATGTCATAGGCCTTATCATTCAAGTCTATAATATACCTAGAAAAAGTATAAGTTTACAAAGAAAACACTAATTAGTTTTATTCCCCAAAGTCTTTAACTCAGAGGATATCCTTACCGCATGTTACCTACATCAACATCCTGAAGCGCATCCTTCAAAGCCCAGCTCTCCCAGAGCTTTCCTAGATTTCCCTATACAGAATTATTCCTTCCTTAAACACTCACATATTTTCATATTTCACTCTATTTTATGTTATATTTATGTAGACATCAAGGTGTTGTAAAAAGAGAAAAGGCCTTAGAAATCAAAAGCTTCACCCCTTACTTACAAGTTGTGTAGCCCTGAGCAAGTCACCTTGGTTTCCTAGTCTGTGAAATAATGACAATAATACCTTCATTACCATCTCATGGAATTATTAAGGTCAGCTGAGATAATTCATGTTAAAGTGCTTTATTAAAAATTACAAGTTACTTTCTCCTCTATGTACATATCTTATCTTTCCTGATAGTTTAAACAATCTTAACAGCCAGGATCAAGCATTATGCATCTAAATACCCACCACAGCATTTTTCAGAATGCCTTGTATATAACAGGCACTTATAAATTTAATCAAATATATTGAATGACTATGAGATAAAATGAAAGGGAAAAAAGGTGATAGCTTACCTCATTCTAAACAGGACCTGAGACGGCTGACATGCTTGTGTCTTTGGTCGCTTTAATCAACTGACTATACCTCCAATAAAGTTTTATTTTCCTTGCTCATATCATTCCCCTATCTAAAATAACCCCTTCTCCTACCCCTGCAAGCTCACGTATCTATCTAAATCCTATTTCTCCTACAACATCCAAATCAAAGCACATACCTCCTCTTCCAGTAAGCTTTTTATTCACTTCAACCCAAAATATTTTTTCTCTTCTCAACTTGTCTGTACCATTTATCATATAGATAATGCCTTATATTGTTTGCTGTTATGTCCGACTAGACTAAAAGTTCACTGAGTTTAGGATCACAAAGTTTTCAGAGATACCCTGGAGAACTTGAACAGTAGGTATAATAGAAACAATATTACATGTAGCCATTTTTTTAATCTGACAGAAGGATCTGAAATAGGACCGTCTTGGGTTTTTTTGTTTTTTGTTTTTTTTGGCAGCTGGCTGGTAAGTGCATCCAGACCCTTAGTATTATAACACCATGCTCTAACCAACTGAGCTAACTGGCCAGCCCCCAAGACCATGTTGCATATGAAATGCTAACTCTAAATTTTCATAAATTAAATGCCCTTAGCTGATTGTTTCTAACATACTATACATACAAAGTTGTTAACATTTTAAAGCGTACAAAGAAAAACATGTGTTGTTCCTGTACCTTCTTTGTATCTCCCAAGTACTTAGACCAATGTCCACAAATAAAAATGGAGAGACAGTATAGTACCAAGGTAAAAGCAATCTTTAAAGTCAGATGGTGCCTAGGACACAGTAGTTAGTAAAACATATCTAATCCAAAGATAAATGTCCTAGATTTATTATTTCAGTTCTGAAACATTCTAGTTGTGAAACAACAGGCATACTTAACTTCTCTATGTCTCTGCTGTCTCATCAGTAAAAAGAGAAAATACATATATTCTACCGTACCAAAATATAGGGCTGTTTTAGAAATAAAGGGAAAATTATATAATGTGTTTAAACACACTACCTGCCACATAATTAGCAAACAATAAATGGTAGTTATCATTATTATCAATACCATCAAATACCAACTAGGTACTACTAACTCTTAATATTTCAAGTATTGTTTTCAGTAAAGGAAATTACACTGGAAATTTAAATACTTTCATCTTCTCCAACTCCATATATAAAAATGATTAACACAAATTATGGGATTACAATAAAATATGTTGTAATACTATACAATCAGTAAAAATCTATAGTAAAAGAATATTTATGGATATTAAAAAAAGCTCATGATAGAGTTTTAGTCAAAAAGAATACAAAATTGTGCATTAAATAAGATTCTGGTTGTATTTAAAATGTTAGTTTTAATAAAATTAAGTAAAAATAAATTTAAATTTTCTTCTATGTATATTTTCATATGTAAGTAATATATTGAGAAAACACACCAAAATATCAACAATAGTTACATTTTTTCTTCCTTTACTTTTTTGCATTTTCAGTTTTCTACATTGAGCATGTTTCTTTCCAATACAAAGCATTTAACTTTTTAAACTTACAAATCACAAAGCTCTTTTGAGAAAAAACTGCTTACGACTACTATATCAATCTACCTCTGTAAATTCAAAGATAACCCTTTAACTGATATAATGACCAAATTTATACGGCATACATTTACTAAATACATATATAGAGGTGGAAATACTGATCTTCAAGTACTACAGCAGACTGGATATGTTAATAAAGTTTTTCTATGGGAAAAAGTCAGTAAACATAAAAAGAAAGGGAAGACAGAACCTTCATGTTCAACATGTCATGACTGTTCCAACTAAGTACCATCTCCATCATTAGGACAAAGCCATGCTTTGCACATATTAGGCACAAATAAATACTTGCCAGATCTGAATTTAAAAAAAAAAAAAAAAGAATCTAGCTTAAAGGCCAAGAATCTACTTTTTAAAGTTACTTTAAAAATGGAACTGGTGGCTTTCAAACACAATATTTACAGCAGAAAACCAAATGAACATGTCTTACGGTTGTATGTGTATGTGCATCCACATGCACATGCAAGTCTATAAGAATGCTGTTAACTTACACTGACAGAAAATCAATGAACTTAAATGTTCATCACCAGTGTTAAAACGTATTCATCCTCAGACCTTTGAAGTAAGGAAGAAAAAAAAGAAGATACAAAAATAGAGGAATACCAATATTTAGAATTTGAAGCAATCAATTACACACAATAAAATACAGCAGAATGGAAGTTAATCTCCAGACTAATCTCCACTTAACCAACTTATCATCTTATTTTTATTATTATCTCCATTTTCCTCAAAAGACATGCAGACTTCACGCTCACAGCACAATCAATGTTCATGGCTAGTATTTCCATACACATCTTGCTCCAATACCAGTTTGTTATAGTTATACTCATTATAATTAATTTAAATAAATACTACATAAACCAATCAGTTGTGAGTATAAAAAGGGCCATTGTTTCTATGAAAACTAAGTACATTGGAAAGATTCAATAAAGACAAGTTGCTTTTTAAAAAATTAACTTAAGATAGGTAAGATTTCAAGAGATTATTAAAATCTGCTCCAGACTGCTTCACAAATGTCATTAGGTTATCACTCCAATTTATAAAAATTAAAACCAGAAATTGTAGTCTATGCAACAGAAGTACAATTTCTGCAAGAAAGGCAAAGAAGTCCAATCAGTAGATTCATATTTATATTTTGAAAAAATGGTAAAGCTTTGGTTGTAAGTTAAACTAAAATATTCAAAGTATATGCATATCATTTTTAATGATCCACTTTAACCGACTTTTTGATAACTAACAAACTATTTGGTCCCAATTATGTTGGCTAAAAAGGTAAGTACAGTACTTAGCTTCTTGCAACCTGTTGTTCATAAAGAGAATATAACCTAGACTTCTAAGAAGCAAATCAAAACCTAGTGCCTTTTATTCCTAGACAAGTCAAACTCTATACATCAGAACTGATGTTACTGCACCCTGATTTTACACATGTACAACATGAGCTTTCTCCCAGATGTGTTTATAAATATAAAACTATTTATAAAGAAAAAGTCAGTTCTTCAGCAGGTGTAATTCAATAGCACATTTTGTTTGAGCAAATAACTATTCTGCTAATACTGACGAGTTCTATCACATCACGTAAATGTCTAGGAAAAATTCATATCAATCCTTAGAAATAATTTTCTCATTTGAAAATTTCTATCCAATCTTTCTAAATTACATTTTTAAAAATCTTTTCATATCATTAGGGAAATGCAAATTAAATATCTTAATGAGATACCACTACACACACACCAGAATAACTAAATTAAAAAATAATGACAGCACCAAATATGGACAAGGATGTGAAGAAAGTGTAATTTTCACACACTGCTAATAGGAATGCAAAACAATAAAGCCGCTTTATAAGTTAAACATACACTTAACCAGATAATTCAGAGAAATGAAAACATGTATTCACACGAAGATCTATATAAAGAAGTTCATAGCAATTTAATTCATAATAGCCAGAAAATGAAAACAACCCACGTGTCTACTAACTGGTGAATGGATAAACAAATGGAATACTACTCAGCAATAAAAAGGAACAAACTATTGATAAATGCAACAATATAGATGAATCTCAAAAGCCTTATACTAAATGAAAGAGGTAAACATAAAAGACTACATTCTGTACACTCTCCTTTTCAGGAAATTCTAGAAAAGGCAAAACTACAGTGATAAAAAGCAGATCAGTGCTTTCCAGAAGCCAGGGGTTGGGTAAGAGGGGACTGAATGCAGCAAAGGGCATGAGAAATCATTGTGGGGTGATGGAAATGTTCTATATCATGACTGTGTTATTACATGACTGCACATTGTTCAAAACTAATCAAATTGTACACTTAAAATTGATGAATTTAATTGTAAGCATAGGTCAATAAAGTTGACAAGGAACATTAAAGAAATAATTTTATTAAAAAAAAGTTCTCACTTTGCTCTTTCTATAGAAGTTTTTCAATACAACATGCTTTGCTTACACTTTTTCTTTTTAATGTAAAAGCCTATAATCCCAGAATCACTAGTAATAAATTTCTTAAAGTTCTCTAGTAAAGACTGAACAGATTAAGACAAGTGATAAAGTTGCACTGTCAGTCTTTATTGCCAACTAGATTGGGTAATCAACAACCAAATGTCCTTTTTATTTCAGAGATTATTATACGCCTAAATATATGCTACTTTTCCTCATCTAAACTTTTAAAATTTCAATTCACATCATTATTCTGACAGGTTTAACTTCATAATTAAAGTGATTTATTATCCACTATCAGTTTATTTTTAATATCACATTTAGATAGAAGAGGTTTAAAGGTATTAGATTCAATATTTAGATTTCCAGGTGACTTAATAAAATAAACTTAACTGTGCCAGAAGCAGACACTGAGGTGAAAGTGATCAACTATCATAAAAGCTTTAGGGAATACATAAAAGTAAAACTAAAAGAGAGGTAGGTGGTAACTCACAAGGGCAGACCTGACCCACAAATGCATTGTTTGGCCTGCATGGTGTTAAAAATCAAGAGATCTCTCATCTAGATTCCAGTTTCTCTTGAAAAATGAGAAGCTCTGGCAAGACTGGGCCCACAGTCCTAAATTACAACCATCAGCTCAAGAGCAGAAAAGACTGGACTCTTTGGTTTGTCCAGTCTCCATGACACTTAAGCTCACTCACTATCACTAGCTGCAATGGCCACATGGATCCAAATCTTCAAAACCTAGTCAGGATCATTTCTTCTATGTGCCTCGACTGACCATAACTGAGAGTCATATAAAAAGAGTTTCCCCTAGATCTGTTATGCTTAGTACTTCCATCCAGGTAAACCCAGATAGTAAATTATAATAATGCATATGGTTACTGTGGAAAGCAAAATGTATAATGAATGCTGACAATGTAGTACAGTGTGCACGAAAATTATAAGCAATTTAGTATGTTTCCATGCTAAGCACAGACAAATCCAGAATCTAAAATTTTATTCGCTCCATTCATCAATGTAAGAAAGCAATTTCTATGTGCAAAATCAAAACAACAAGAAACAAAGCGTCTTTGTTCTCTACCACAAAACTGACTCTTTTAATACACATAAAGAGTACATGAAGTATACTTCAAGGTTTTAGCAAAGGGGTAAAATAAACAAAATAAAGCAATACATTAGGAAGTAAATAGTAATATAATTCTAAGCATTTATTCATTAGCTAGAATTATTATTTAGCCCATTTAATGAAAAGGAAATTACCTTTTAACATACTTTGAGGTACTTGCTGAGATATCTCTTTGGAATTACCAAAGAAAAGTCTGAAGAATCCTAGATAGAAAGAACAATTAGCTAACAGATAAAGGAAATATAACAGACTTACCCGTTCTGCAGTTGTTTCCTCTCCTGGAGTCTGGGCGAGGCTGCTTACTTCCAACCGCTCGATCCGTTCTGCAGTTGTTTCCTCTCCTGGTAGACTTGCAGCAGCAGCAGCAGCAGCACAAGCTATTTCCATCATAGCAGAGCTGGTAGGAGCATCAGTTGTGGATGAAGACCTGGGTCGGCCTGACTGCATAACAACTGCCATCTCCTGACCAGATTTCCTGTTGATTTGGGGACTTCCCTTTGGGGCCTCTGGCTTGCCCCGCCTACTATGCAAGCTCGTCCCTCTCTTCATCTTGGGTGGCACTCTGATCTGCTGCAGGACACGATTCAAAGCTGTGGGGTGGGTGGGGACACCATCAATCTCAGCACATGCATTCTGGCTTTCCAGATCCATTTCAGGTTCTGGATCTGTCTGAATTTGCTGCACATGATGTGGAGACACTGATGACCTCCTGCGCTGGTGCTGAAAGAGATGCTTCAAGCCTTGGCCAATCACATTAATGTTCTCCAAAGCATTGTGGGTCATTTTAGACAACTTTTGTTCTGATTCTGTCTGCTTTCTGGCCTCTGCATCTTGGGATTTGCCTCCAGGATCAGGGTCCTCATATAATTGTGCACTGCCCGAAGACTCCATCAGTAGACTTAATATGCTCATTTGCAAACTCCAAAATGTTTAAACACACCAAGACTGTCAAATTAGGTAGGCATCTGCTTCAACAGCGACTACGCATGCAGCTGTGAGACGGAGGCTTCATGCCTATCTGTTCCCCAATGTGCATTGCAGCACTCTTCACAATAGCCAAGAGCTGGAATCAGCCCAAATGTCCATCATCGGATGAGTGGATACGGAAAATGTGGTATAAAATGTTTTTT